>NW_009928952.1:0-39289 GCF_000696875.1 Nestor notabilis
TATAATAAGAAATATTATTATAATAATAAGAAATAAGCTGTTGTCACCTTAAACAGAGGAATGTCTTCCCTAAAATTCTCCCAAACAACTGTTCGTGACTATCACATGTATGGCATTATGCATTTTCTTTTATTTTGATGTACAAAAAGAACTGCTTTATACCCAATCCTGTAGCAGAACTAAAAGAGGCAAAAAACCAAGCATGTCTCTCTTTAAATGCTTACCTTAAAGATGCCACCATCTATTTGAATTAAGCATAAATTAGCAAGCAATAAGATAGCACTTCCTAGAATGCCTAACATACAAAATACAATCATACTGCTACAGCTGCCTTGTCAGGAAAGAAAGTGTCAAACAAAACCTAAATTTACTGGCTTCTAAGCTGCATAATAATCTTATGTGTCTTGTGTAAATATACAGCTACTAAATCGCCTGCTTTAAAACAGAAGAAGACATGGTTCTTCCATGATATTAGTCAAAGACTGATTCTGCAGCAAGGAGAGAAACACCACCAATTTTGAACTTAAAGGAAGAAAAGCCTGTACAGAAGGCAAAGCACCAAATAACTTTATCCCAATACGTTTGCATTCCTAAGAAATGCCATCAAAACTCATGAAACTTTGGTTCATGATTAAAAAATAATAATAATAATAATCCTTTGCTGAACATCAGTAACAACTTAGTAACCATGTTACATATGCAGAATTCCAAGCTGCTTTCACACACAAACTGCCATAGTGACAGTAAGTCAGTGAGTCTTTCATACACCAGTCCCTTTGATCCAAACATGTAAGAAGCCCATGCCCAAACACACTCACCAAATCTTTATGCTTCAGTTCACAAAGGGCAGAACAGCAGTTTCAGTGTCAGACTTGTAAAGCAAGAGCAGGAAGACAATCAGAAAGTTACACTGCTTGTTATTTTGTTCTAACAATAACTGGCATTTTTCATCAATTTTTTACCTTACAACCAATTTCAGAGCGCTAACAAAGCTCTTGATGGTTCACCAAACTCCCGCTAAACCATCAAAAACAACCCCCTAAGAGACTGGAAAAGATTTAGCAATATCACTTTCCAACAGAGACAAACCAGTATTATTAATTTTGCCTTCTCCTTCCAGCCTTTGCATATGAATTACCTCTCTTCAACTCCTTTCTGATATTGCAGATTCCTTCCTCCTGTATTTCCCAACAACTTTCAAAACTACAGTCCTCAGAAAGCTCTCCAATCCTTTCCATTCTACTGATCCTCAGGGAAAAACCCCACATGCACAGCATTTCTTATCCCATTCCTGGCATCTAGCAGCCTCCCTGTCCAGTGGACAACACAAACCATTCTATTAAACTGTGATATGCTCTGAAGGTTTCACAGCAAGCATCTAAGAATGCTCTGTGTGTCTGTGGAGAGCACTTGTGAGTTAGGTTTGGAACGACACGCTGAGTTCATCAAAAAGATTGCTGGACCTTGCAACTGCATTAAAAAAAAGCTGTCAGGGTAAGAGAGGGAAAACCATTCACATTTGATGAGAAAGGTAAAAGTATTTAGGTTTAAAACTAGTATTTTCTGATTGAAAACAACCAAAGGCTAAGGAAAAAGAGGCATTTTGTTGCCTAGCTGTATTCCAAATTATGCCTTTATTGGGGGAGCAGAGAATTCTGGCAGAGAGGGTGGCTGATGCAAAGGAAAAGTGGATGAACCCACAGAATAAAAAGAAATCATCTGCTAAAGGAGGAAAAACAACAGACAAAGTGGGCTGCAAATGTTAACATGACAGCAGCAGAGGCCTGAGTGTCAGGAAAATGAAAGGGACTGAACAATAGGAGGATATTGCTGGGTATCAAAGGACAAAGTCCAATGGCATTACATGTGCAGGAGCAGCGCCTATTACTCCAGTTGTTTATATTGGTAGGTGTGAAGGTCAGCTACTCATGGGCACTTAATGTCAAGTGACATTAACAAGGACAAAACAGGATCCTACTTTAAATTTGACATTTTGCTTTTACTGATTTCTAAAAAGATATAATCTGAAAGGCTTTAAGAGGGAGCCAAAAGAATTATTAATCTAAGGATAACTAGCTCAACAAACGCAACTAGGAGCGGAGAGAAAGGGTTAAACAGTTTTGTGCTAAAACAAACAAACAAAATCTTGCTTCAATTCAGGCTTAAAGGTTCTCACTTCTTCCATAACAGAATACAGATGATTCACAGCTGTTTGGCATCTGTCACACTTCTACCTAGTGAATGCATTCCCTTTGTCACTGGAGAGCTCCAAACACATGAACTGGAGTACTCACAGTCAGTTCACCGGAGTGTGAGCATCCTGAATGTCACTGAACTTTCCTTATACATTTCTGATAGTGGAAATCAAGAGCTGGCGACATGCAGGCACAGTAATATGAAAACAGTATTTGCTTACCTATGCCTAAGAAAAGCCATTTTCACTTAGTACAGCTACTTAATTTGTGAAACAATCTGAAAGCATCAGCTTCCATTTCAAAGAAAGATTTTTTATGATGACATACATTGCTAGCAAATAAACTTCTTGCAGTTAGAAAGGCAGAAAAGTGTCAGTTCCTCTGATTTACAATCAGAGAAGTCTCATGTTTACTGGATGATTCAGAAAATACAGTTGTTACTGAGCTGCAATATTTTGCAAATACAAGATGAGCCAAATTGTGGTTATTTTGTTTTGAAATGCAAAAGCTTTTGACCATATGAAACCAATTTTCTGTATGCCACTGATTCAAAATAAAGTAAAAAAAAAAAAAAGTTTATGTATTACTTTTGGCATCAAATTATTATATTGTATCACATGGAAGAAGTATCTCAGTTGAAACAGCTGTGCAAAGTACTCAAATTGGCTTGCTTGCTTCCTCTTTGATAAACCCCTTGCCTGCTTGGAAATTCCTATTTTTTCCAGGCCTCATTTTGGTAGGCTTATTTGGCAATCTGTCATCTTTCACAGGCACGTACTTGCTCATTTCCTAGCAGCTGTGGACATACAAATTTCCATTAAAACCTACACAAATCCACTTAAAAGATCAGATTCAGAAGCTTCAAATCTGCTAAAGCAGGAAAGAATAACAGCAACACACAAGTTCTTGAGATAAATTACAGAAAGAGGATTTAAATGTGACATTTGCCCATCTTCTCTTCTAAAAGTTAAAAAAAAGCATCAAGTTTTCATGATAGTACAAGCACATCTATCAAGAGTGTATTTGAAATTAATACCTGCTAACCCTGTAATAGTGCCCCAAAACATTAAGAACAAACATTTTTTCCTAAATGCAATATTCCAAAACGAATGAACAGCAAGAAATTTGAAGTTCTGGACAAAAGATACACTTAAACCAGTCGCTGTGTATGTAAAACCACTGTGAGATGGCACATGATTTGCATACAACGGGTTATATCTGCACACAAATGTAATGCAGAGCTCTCATTATTCGTAAATTCCTGACAATTAGAAGCCCCGAAATAACAGTAAATGTTTAATACTGTTTCATTCTAGTAGAAATACATATTTGCCCAACAGAGGTGTTAAGACAGTTCTGCAGCCTATTCATGACTATGGCTAAAGTCACATAGCCTTGCTTTTAGCAGAAGTGGAAGAATTGTTTCAAGTATCATTAGAATAATCCCCCCACCTTCCCTACCCCTGCAGAGCTCTGCACTAAGATTAATGAAGTCCTTCATGCCTTTCAGAGCTACAGGAAGCTGAAATAATGACTAAAGATTCTCTGGTTATGCTTTCAGACTTGTCTGTACAACTCTCAAAACTCAGATTCTGGTAAAGTTACACTGCTTTGTCTTTGAAGGAACTACGTATCTGTAGTACAGTCTTGTCCATATCCCGATTTTCTCAGATGATATCTACTGAAGGACTAGTGGCATAATTCCTTGGTAAAATAGCTCAAATTTAGACAGGCATAATGAAAATACATATTAGAAGACAATTATGGAAACTGTTCCTGCATAAGGGTCTGGTTTTGCAATAGGTAGATAAGCTACCTCTCTTTGCCAATTGCTCACGCATAATTATGTGTAATCAGTGAAGCAGATGGTGAGTTTTCATATATACAATCATAGAATGGTTTGGGTTGGAAAGAACCTTACTTGATACACAATGTAAAAACATCTTTTTGCTTAAAAAGGAGGTTTGACAGGACTTATGAAACCTGTTATTTTTATTATCATTATAAACAGACAGTAAAAATACTACTATTACTTTTTGGTTTGCTGATGGTGATGACAAGTAACATTTCTACAATCACTAAAGTTACCTGGAAAAAACTAACCAAATAAATATCAAATGGAAATTCAAACAACCTTCAGAATATGTGAAGCAGTAACAAAAATAAGTAATGGGTTTAGAAAGAAATTTATTTCCTTGTAAAATTTATTATTTGTCTTTAGAGACCTCCCTAGTAAAAGCTCAACATTGAGAAAAGATTGCACTTGAGGCTACTCATCAAGGGTACCGCAAACAACAATAAGTCCCAGTGTCATGCAGACAACCACCGCTCTGCCCTCCTGCACAACAGGGTAACTAGTTAGCTCATAATTGTACTTATGACTATGTAAATTGTACTTATTGTACTTATAACTATGGAAAGCTTCTGACTTGACCCAACACAAACCATTCCATGATGTTTTCACTAGATGAAAGCAAAGAGATTTTCATTATGATTTTCATTAGAGAAAGTTGAACTGTGTTTTATATCTAGCTACTTGCACCTGGTATCCTGCTATAAAAGAAGTCTCTGGACTTCACCTATCCTTAAAACAGAACTTGAAACTGAAGTATTAGAGAAAATACACTTGCTACTGAAGCATGTAATTTCTTCCTTCCTCTTTAGTCTAAAATTATTCACATTACCTACTTGATGAAAAAAGCCCAAGCAACCAGAGATGTGAGTCACACACACAACATGGCAGATTCTTATCACAGGGACCCTTTTCTCACCAAACAGCTCTATTTGTGTTCAGTAGTATCCTCGATTGTACAAAATAGCAAGATGATAGACCCAAGTGTTGGAACTTGATATTCATGTGTTCCATGGACATGGCTTCATTATAAAAGCCATGAAAGAGTTAATTTAAAATATGGCAGAACACCAGAAAATTTTTTGCCACTTCTAATTCTAGAAACCATCTTTATGATCCTGAATGGCAACAAGGTGCACGAAGTTTCTTCTCCTTCCACCAAACTATTCTTTGCTCATTCTCCTCTTCCCATGGTCTCCAAAAGGGCAAGGGATGCTTCCTCCATCACTACCTTCACCTCTTCAACTTGAAAATCAAAATTATTTATCTGCCAAAGAAAATTTTATTCATTTTCCATCACTAATACATGTTTATTTACAGAGCTCTATCAACAAAGAGGAAAATGGGAATTCATTGGACATGGCATCAGCATCATCATTACTTCAACAACCCCATTCTGTTTGAGACAAACTGAGCTATAGTTAAAACTCTTAATTGCTGGGAAATGCCCATTTATACCAGTGTGCCAAGCAGTGCTGTCAACAGAGGACATGCCCCGGCTCACCTGTAACCACTGGATTTTAAAGAAAACTACCCTAAAAGGGTAACAATTAATCATTTTCAAATTGCAGGAACTAGCTATTATTTAAGTTCTTAAATAAAAATACATTAAAAAGCTAAAAGACTGAAAATGTGAAGCAGTAAATGAAAAGGTCAGCTGTTGCACACTTCCTAAAGGGAGGAGGCAAACATCTAGCAAAGAAACACAAAATCCACTACAAGTTTTTAACCTGCAATTTTGTATCAGTGGACGCAGATCTTAGAAAACAGAACACTGAGCCCTCTAGTACCATTATTCTTTCAGCCAAGAGACAGAACCAAGGCCTCACAAAAGTGACTTTGTACAATTTAACTGGGCTATAGCCCACAAAAACTGCTATCGCTGCCGCCCAGCGTGCTGACAGGAAATAGTTGCTGCCTTGAGCCTTGATCTACCCACGTGAAATGGAGCTTGCTGGCTGACCACAGACTGGCCTCTGTTCTCTCTGTAATTGTCAACATCTGCTCTGCAGATCTATGAATAATTTTATGACAGAAAAAAAGATCTCTCCTACTGACTCCAAAGCTTGTTGGGTTTGGTTTTGACTTTTTAAACATGTGTAATGTGACACTGAGATTAAGACAGCCTGGTTTGCTCATAGGTCAAGATCTGCATTCTTCTCAAAGACGCTATTAAAATGGAATTCAGGGTAGGTAGGAAAAGCTAATGCTGCTGACTGGTACCTTCTAAAAGCAAGTGGCCAAACAAGTGTTGGCAGTTGAGATGATACAGCATTTTCAAATATTGTAGGGAAGTGGAACAACAGTCCATTGGTGTGTGCCCTGTAGTAGCTACCTTCACACAAGGCACCTGTGATTCCTCCAATTGCTTGATTCATGCCAAATCTCCCCTCAACATCTTACTCCTGGAGAAGTGAGGGTTTAAGTACACCAATGGACACATTCAATATGACTGGAGTTTCAGCTGAAAGGAGAAACACATCTGAGGATACCTTAGCAGCACTATCACCTGAAAACTTTTACTTTCCTGGTCTTTCAAGCAAGCCACCAGGGGTCCTAAGACTGTCAAACATTTGAATCTAAGAGTTTCTAATTTATTTTCATTTCACGACCACAGATTTATTTATACAATTTTTTAATAGAAGAGTACCATTATGAAAGGTATGGATTAAACTCTGGGGGACATGGCCACACTACAATTCTAGATTGTCACCATGCCTGGCTAAAAAAAGAAGTAGAGAAAGCTGGAGATGCAGGGATGCATTGCCAGTGGGCTGATGGCAGTACTCCTTAGTGATGTTACTCTTCATGAGCAGTAAAAGTAGAAGAGTGTAAACAGCAATAACTAAAGAACAAATCACAAGGGGAGCGAGTATTTGCCAGTGTCATTCTCACACAGTTTTCCAGGACTGGAACACAATGTGACAAGGCTTTCCTGACTGACTCCTGCACACAGCATAGGTAGACCATTGGCAGCATATGGAACAACAGAAAAAGAGAAAAGAAATCCTTTCTCCTTTAGCTTAAACACCCAGAAGTACTCAGGAGGGAACGAACAGTGAGAAGCATAAAGCTAAACATGGTCCTTTCAGCATCTTGCTGAAACATATGCTATTGTTGGGTCCACCACAATCAGTTCTTAATCTCTCTTTTTGGCTTCTATTACAATAAAGCTGAGACTTTCCCCGCAATTTCCCCTATGTAAATGCTGAGACAGTAAGATTGCTTCTTGCTAGCTTGGGTTCAGTATCACCCTTCTGGCCTGGCAGCGCTCTAAATGAAGCGTGTCAAAGCATATGAGCACGTTTAGTTTAGCACTGCTTAGTCTGTAGACCTGTAGGGTCTGGTTCCTCTCAGAAACATTAAAACTTGTTTAAATGCAATTGCCACTCTGGTGACCCAATTTACCTCCTTTCCCCAAGACTTCGACTCAAGAGATAGAGCATTTCACAGATACAGTACTGTTTTCTCCTGAATATGATTATTAACCTGCTACTTTCTTGCACTCATGGGGGGTTAAATTTCTTTATTAAGAATTATGAAGCAATCTGCTCCTTGCAAAATTAAGGGGCAATTGAGTATGTGATGAACTTGTGGTTCTTTGGTGAAGCACTAGGGAACAGGCAAACTTATTCGGGGGGAGAGGTGAAAGAGAATGAAGTGAGAAAGTGAAAGATGCAGAATGCTGTCACAGCCATAACAACCCAGTACAAAAATCTGCCACGGAAAACAGCAGAAAACTTTAGGACACAGAAAGGAAACATGTAGTATGAGACCTGGCCATAGAGTCCCGAAGCCCCCCAAAATTACACCAAGTCAAACCGATGAGTTTCATACAAATAAAGTCTGGCATGGATGTTCAAAATAAATTTCGATTAAGGTGTACTAAAAAAGTCAGTATCACTATTATGTGTTACTAAGCACAAACTTGGACCCTATTTTACTAGCTTTAAGCAAAGAACATGGCCATGACTTGCTCTAGAGCATTCACAATCCTGCTGCAAAGGTGCTCAAGAAGGACAGGGGATGACAGATGGAGAGGAGAATAAGGAACATGAACATTAGATGAGGCAACAATAAAAGAGAGGCACACCAAGCAAATCTAGAGCAGAAGCTGTTTGTGCTAAGTGACTGTGGAAGAAGCATTTGTATAACATACTGCAGTCTGATTTAAAAAAAACAAACACAACCTCCTCCAAGAAACAACAAAGCAAAAGGAAAAGGATGTGCATCTTAAGAGTCACTGCTCAGGATCTGAACTCCCATCTGTCATATCATTGTTTTGTATTATACAGTAATAGATGACCTAGACATAGAGAGTACAAGGAAGATGAAAAACCATTAGTAATACATTACATCAATTCACTTTACCATCCATTCAACAGGTTACACAAGGCATAAATATTTTCATGTAAGAAATGGTTATGCTATAGAGACTTGTACAGATTTTAGTATAATCACAATAGTGCTGCTCTCTTGTAGAGATGTGGTTATATTTGTATAGAAGTTGTCGAGATGTAACCATGAGCTATGCTGGCACAAATGTCCCTTTTCTACAAGTCAACCCACATAAGGGCTTCTCATAATATATTCTGGCATAAAATCCCTGATCAGATAGATAAAACAATCAACTTTCTACAAGCCTAACAGCTAAATTATAGACGGTGTACTTATTTGGTCTTTAGTGGCAGAATAAACCCTCCAAAGTGATAAAGATTAAAACAGTATTTTAAGTAAAATTTGAACCACTCTTTTAACAGTAAGAGCTTGCCTTCATTTCTCTTTACCTCTTTATAAGGTAATCACAATCCTGAGATTCAGGTTCCTTACTATATTTCATTCTGGCATTATTAGGGTACAGGTATGCAAAGAATTAACCAAAATAAATACAGACTTCCCAGCACACTAAGAAATTATAATGCTGAAAATAATAAGTCCTTTTATTGTACAGACTTTCTGAACACCGATCTTTTATATTGACTGGCATGTTGAATATCTACACCAATAAATTCAACACCATAAATGAACGGAAAATACTGCAAATTTCTATATAAAAAAAAAAAGTCTGGTAACATTTGCTTTTTGTGTTTCAGTAGCTCTGAAGAAATCACTGTCACTTGCAGCAGCCATGAAGCCATCACACTTTGTTTACAGCAACCAGAATTTGCTGTTTCCCTCAGGTTTTATGTTTGTACAATGAAGGGTACAAAACTGCTGGGTTTACACTTCTCCTGTGCCGCCTTTTCCTGTGCTTGGGAGCAGTCATTGCAAGTGATGCAAAAGCTTAAATCCGCCCACATCATAGAAACCAACTCATCCAGAGAGGTGGCAAAGGACCAATAGGCACACTCGAAGCCAGATGTAAGACCATTTCCTTCCCCTAGGCACTGCAACCGCTCTGATTTCCGTTTGGGCCAGGGCTGGACTATCCCCCTGCTAACCACAAAGCACGTGCCTACCCCACCTCCTTTACATGTGATTGTTCCAGTTCTCAAAACGCGAGCTGCATACACCAGCACTGCTTCTAGAGGAACTAGATGTGCTAATCATCCTTAAGATCATATTATTGCAATAACTGAATAGACAAATACCTATTCTTAATGAAAAAAGGACACTCTGTTCACAGCTACAGTGGATCCAAGCTAACACTCTGAAAAGCTCACTATTAGTTTTCTATTTGCATAACTTCAGCTCAAGAACTTCTAATCACCGTCCATTTGGCCAAGACTGTACAAAGAGAATAAAAATCCCATGTCCCAGTTTGTCACACTTGCACTAAGGAAAAAAAGTTAAATCTAATTGTTAAATCTGGATCCTTATACTGAAAAGCTGTTAGACTGGACCAGAATCTCTTCTTTTTACAACACAGAAAGACAAAAAAGCCTAAACCATAACACTATAACATACACTGGTAATACTTATGACAGGATATGGTATTTTAAAATTCAGCTTCCTTAAGTAGTCAAAAAATCTGAAAAGCAAGAACTACTGGAGAAACCAATGTCAAACACTACAGGGTGAGGTCAGGATAAAAATGTATTAAGAAATAAAATCTTGACTGTGATAGATTGAACTGGCCTCTAGACCTACTGTCTGTTATGGGAGATGATGCTTCCATACTCACATGCTCAGCCATTCCAGTTGTTATAGAAATTACTGACCTCTCCTGAAAATCTGGCCCAGTACTTTTATCACTAAAAGCTGAGACCAGAAAAGGAAGTTCTTTTCCAATAATTAGAATGCACTTAATTTGTGCTCACACACAATTTTTAAACCAGTGAAAAACTATTCAGTTCCAAGTTGCAAGAGACTAATGTTTTTTCCTATATATAAGGCTATAATACAGAGCAGCACTGCAGTAAGAATATGTTTGAAATCAGTCACTTTTATTACACCAAAAGCCACAGTAAATAATATTTCCCCATTTTTTGTGGCATCGGCACTTTGATTTCAAATTCAAAGAAAGAAAATGACAGGAAGTTAAGGGTGTATCTGCTCTGTGCTCTCACTTACAGAGGACCAACTCAAAAATAAACATCACTAAATTGGTTGAAAAGCTGTATGTGCAGTAGGCTTTTTGTTTTGAAAGGGAAAAAAAGTTAAGGCTACTTCAGTATCTCACATACCATTTTAGAACAAAAACTGGATTTTGTCCCTCATCTGTTAGACAAAACTAAAGTTTTCTTAAGCCATCAAAGGCATTGAGAGAAGCCCAAACTGAAGGTGAAATGCTGTATATCTGTAAGCTAGTATGTTAGCAGGATAGATATGGAAGCTCAAACAAGAATAAGCGGAGCATTCAGAAACTAGAAGTTATTAGTTGTTCCATCCATGTCCCTACATTAATAACCAAGTCCTGATTTTATTTTAACTTCTCAGGCCTATCTTGCAAAGTGATTTTCAGAAGTACTGAGGAGACATAAATGGTGGTAATAGTATGGAAAAAAATTCCACACTTCTTAAGTGTTAAACCTTGACCATTTCCCTTTACACTTGACATTACCCATCCACCTCTTGCATCAAATGTCTCAAGAAAAATACTTTTTAGGATGCAAAGAGGTTGCATTCCGTATCAGTATGCTTCATCACTTAAAATGGAACAAATTCTAGCTCAAATCAGAGATGAGCTGTTCCCTACCTGCTTAATTTCAATGTCCATCAAAACCTTATAATGCTTTTTCTGCCACACAAGTACGAATCCTGCTGTAGGACTGCATTCATTGCGAACTTCTTGGAATAAAACCAAACTTACTGTACTCCCAAGTTGCTTTTATACTCTTATAATGTGTCTGTTCCTTTTAAACATTACTATGTATTATGAACCACAATTGAGCCTTGTTTAAGCATGCAAATTATCAAACAATATACAAAAAGGAGAAAAAACAAATTATTTAACACTTTCCCTAATAGTATACCTTTAAATCCATGCAAAATTGCCAACAAACAAAGCAAAACCTGTATACATTTCTAAATGTCTGCAAACCTGTTTCTAAGTTCAGAACCTTGAGATGCCTTTACACAAAGCCTTACTAGGAAGTTCTAATTGTGCTCCGAGTTCACAGATGTGGGTAAGTCATTTCTCATTAAACTTTCTACAACTCCAAGAACCCCTTTGACATGCATTTTCAAATGTAAATATACACACCGATGAGCTTGTGAAACTTTGTTTTCCTCTGAAGGAGAATGAATCAAGAATCAACCACAAAAGGAAGCAGTCAATTGAGTTTTTTTTCTTATATAGTATATGCTTAATCCCATACAAACCAGAGAATCTACAGTAATTACATAGTTTGTGGCCTTGGTTCTTTTCCTCAGTAGAAAAAACATCAGGACTTCACTATTAATTTTCAGTTAACATGGGTGAAGGAAGACGAAATGGTGTAAAAAAATCCCAAGAATGTGTTGAGTACTTTTTTATTGAAAGACAACAAATAAAAGGGAGACATTAAGAGTGGCAAAGATACAGGTGGGGAGGATATCAGTCAGCTTTTTCATGTTTTATTCATTCTAAGGTTAGAAAGACTTACCTCCATCCTAGTTTTGCCTTTACTAATACAACCAGACAACAGGAATTGCATATATCCACTTTCAGATTGCCACCTCAACACTGACGACCAGCCTTAGCACTAATAAAGGTGGAATTTTCTGGTCTGCAAGTAGACAAGAGAGATGCTCTAAGCCAGAGACACTCAATCTGTGGCCCACATGGAAAAATCATCCTACATGCAATCTACTCCTACTGGCTTTTTCCCAGTGAGAAGTTGCCTGGTGAGATATGTGATGACAATACAATGCTGAGTGTATCAAATTTATGGAAAAGGTCCAGCCATGTTATCAGGTCCTCCCTGACCTGAATGCAAGCTACATGCCCGACCCAGGCAAAATGCTGGATCTGTTTCCAAACTGAGTTATCTGTAGTAAATGCTGATTTGTAGCATGAACATCTATCAACTGTTAAATAAACTAACATAGGAAGGCTTAGTAAGTAGAGAAGCACAGCTTTTAAACCTATCAACTAAATTTAACAGGCATCTGGAACAGCACAGAAAAGGGTATGTTACAGAACTCTAACATGTTAATCATCATTCTCCTATCAGGTGGTCCAGAGAGATTGCTGGTAAGAACTACGTATCACCTGTGAGAGCTTCCAGATTTATCCAACACAAAGAACTCTGAGACCATCTGCAAAGTACAGTATGTATCAGGAAGCAGTACAAACACAGCCCAGCGGAGCAGACATACAGAATCACCATGTTCTGTTCAGAGTGTTCTTTTGCTTAATTAGTCCAGTCTTATCAACCATAGGGCTCACTCCTTTCTGCAAGTCTCCTCACGTGTCACTCTAAGCTTGCTGTCTGCTGCCTAAGTGAACGAACACATGCAAGCAGAAAAATCTCTTGTCTTTGGGGAGGAAAAAATGGTAGGTCAGATGGAATTATGCTTCAAGCTGAATATAATACTCCACAGGCTGTGAAACTAAACTAACCTAAAGAAGTTATTTAACAGACATAGATATGAACTCAGCTGGTTTAGTTACAGTCAGCAACAATCCTTAAAAGTTACTCTTATAAATATTTGTGGACTTAATCCAACCTTGAAACCATTTTGACTTTTTTACTTATACAGCACAGTAAAATTTCCAGCATAGAAGAAGGGCTGTGTGATCACACTTCAATCACGTTTCAAGCACAAATCAGACTCGAATAACCTGTAGGATTAGTTTTAATCTACTTTTTTTCCCATTTACTCCAACATCAAAACAGTCAGTTCTCTTAATTTGTTTGCTCATTTTCTCCCTGTATCTGTCAGTGTGCTCTGCACTTACTAAGCAGTTAAAATCCTATATATTTTTCTCCACTATTGGCAAAAAGATAACAAGTCTATCAGACCACTTCTACATGTATTTTAAGGCTTATATTACTATACCTATAAAAGTGTTTTAATCACTTATCATTATACAGAAGATAACCTTAAACAAGCAAATATGAAACTTTTAAAAGTGGTTTTCTCATTATTATGCTCTCTTTGTACTCTCTTCCTCCCACCACACTCTCTGGGGTATATATTCTAAAATTTCACGCATAGCATAAAGTATCTTTGGAATGTTACAGTATAATGGTTTAGAGAAACATTTAATGGATGAGTAAGCATCAAGAGGCCATGGCTAAGGGAAAAGAAAAGTTAAAATGCTAGAAGCATTCTGAATTGAATGATCTTCTCAGCATGAGGACAGGGATGGACATTTGATCCAAAACTCTGGTATTGACTCAAGTGTCATAAAACCAGCAGCCAGCATCAAGGCACATGAAGCATCCAACCACCTAACAGAACATTTGCTACCACCCACCTCCTTCAAACTGGGCTTTGGTCACTGTCTCATAAAGTAATCAAACATTATAGGATATTATCAATCAATAACATGAATATTACAATAGAGAATTACATGATTTTGACAACTGGCTATTTTTTTGTTTAAATTGGTTACTTAGTTTCCTGATTTATAGCACAAATAATTTGCGTGTGCACGATACAGAAATGCAACTGGAAAAAAGCCGGGCACTCAGTACAGACAGTTAAAAAAAGCTGAACATTCTTTCACTACAGGAAACTGCTGGAGACAATATGCTGTAAATTAAAGCCAATTTTCCTGAATTCCCTGAAGGACTGCTCCTCCCAGAGATTCTACAAATCCATTAGCAAAGGCCCATCATTACAGTTTTCTTGGGGCTTATTTACTGAAGAGAGTTTAAAAATAGCATGCCCAAAGTAAAATGTACAGCATACTGTGGGTAGAACAGTGGGACAAATTAGGCCTAACCTTACAGAATTCATATCCTATTACCCATCCTGTATCATATTACTAGAGCACAGCTGAGATAGTTTTTACTCCCCCGTTCCTTCTTCTCCTCCCCATACTTTTTTAAGTCAAGGAAAAGCAAAATAATCACCTCCCTACCTGAATTTCTGATGAGAAGAATGGATACTGAAGCAGGAGAGATGCCAGATACTACCATACATTGCTCTGGAAAACAAGCACTTCTTGTAACCCCAGGTTAGAAGAGACACACTTCCTGCACACTTCTGCCACTCATGATTGGGCACCTAAAATCTCTGTCCAAGTGGATTCTGTGGTGCTTAACAACATACGACTTGTAGCTGGGGCAGTGCATGCTCTCCTAGCTTCACACTTCCAGAATGTTCTGAAATCTAGTGTCTTTGAAGAACTTCTATTTCTGCATTAGATTTGGTGGAGAACAGGTAACAAGTTTAAAAGAATGAATTAGGAATACATGAACAGTGGGATTTTATAAATACCATCTTGTTAATAAGCTCCTGGACTAGTAGCACAAGTTCTGCTATGGAGCCTTCTAGCTCTGAAGTCAATCTATCTTCCAAAATTCCTTGTCTATTTGTAAAATGTGTGAATCTAAATCGTATGTAAAGATAATGGATTGCACATGCTGCTTGAGTGAGACTTTAGGAGGTATTTGTAGGCATGTAAGATTGCAAGGGACTTCCCAGGTCACTGTATTTGTATCTTACTATCAGAAACACTATATTAAATAATCTCTTCTAGAAGACATAGATCCTCATCTTAAAAACAGTTTTCCTTTCTTTTTGCATATTTCTATTTAAACAATCTCAAAACTAGGGTAGTTCTTTTAATTTCCAGCCTAACCCATTAAAGACCCCATCCAGTGGCTACTTAGATTGTGTAGGACAAGGTTTTACATTCTCAAGTTTTTATTCTCTTCTCTTCAACAACACACTGATCCTGATGCTGCAGTCAGATAAATTCACTGGTTTAAATCTAATTTTTTTTCTAATGCCATACTCAGAGACAAATCCAAATATTCCATGGGTAACTTTTTCTATAACTACTTTCACTTGGTGAATTACAGGGAACTGTAATACCACTGCTGATTTAAAACAAGGTCTATAGATTACTCCTTGTGTTACAATGACCATACCAGTGCCTTTAAGTATGTCTTTTGGGGTTAGGGTAATGGGGAACACAGCAGTTTATAATGAAATCTAACAAACAAGAGTATGTTAATCTTTTCAGCCACTTAAAACCAGGAAAATCAAAAGCAAATGTCTTCCTACCATAGCGTTATAAAAACCAACCCCAAATACTTGCATTTTAATGCCTGCTGGGATGTTTTCTGCTAACCCTCCATTAGATTTCTTACAGTACTCAGTACACACATTCTTCCACAGGCTGGACTGATTTTCTTCCACAGTTTAACTTGTTTTTGCCAAACTCTCTTTTAGTTCAGCACTGGCTGACTGCCTAATGAAACAACCTTTCTTTATGCCAAAACTGTCATCTTCAGTTGCACAAGATGTATCTTACTTACAAACATGTATAATGAGCCCAATGTTTAATGCCTGAAGAACTGCTATTTTAAAATGATCTCTAGAAAAACTTCAACAGATACAGAAGTGGTCAGTACCTAACCTTGGTGAGGGGAGAAATCCTTTTCAAGACAGACTTTTCTTCTGTATTTAAATGCACCTTTAAAAAAGAAAAACCTAAACTATTACAAGATGGAAGTGTAAGCATTTAACCACAGAGAGCAGTGAGAAATGTGAGGCTCAGTCCAAACCCAAAGCTGACAGCTCCATTCTCACTCAATGTGAAGTCATCATACCTAATGATCACATGCAATTTACTGAAGACTAACCTTTAAATGTAAGAATCTGATAATACTTGATACATTACCTTGACTTGATGTATTTGACTTATATTATCAAGTATAAATACTATAAGTTATCCAGTATTCCTAATGACTGAAGAAAACCCATCTAAATAAACCTGATGTTTTATTTTTCTGCTGTAAGTTCAGTCTCAGCTGAAACAAGAATACCTGCGTAAGAAGTTGTTCTTCAGTCAGACTATTGATCCAACGAGTATACCGTTCAGTAGACTCCGGTGGCTCTCTTCTGATTTGGCAACCAACAATCTAAAGCAAACAGCAACAAAAAAAGATCATAAAATAAGCATTCAAAACATGGGAACTCCAAGAGTTAAGATTATCTATACAGTCCTTATTAGCCCCCTTCTGTGGTCATAATATAACATAATGTAATAAAATATAACGTAATGTAATGTAGTATAATACAGCACAGTTGCTCTGCTCAAATGTTAAGTAGTTACAGACTTTCAAAGGTCTCTATAAAACTAACACTGAGAAATGTCTTTCCAGTCCTGGGAGTATTTTGGTTGAAATTTTCTAAGGGAAGTCATCCAGACATCTAGAATGCAAAATATAAATTTTAATATTCTGAACATCAATTGGCATAATAAATGGCTTCCAAATGCATCAAACAGAATATTAGAGGGATTTCATACTATCTGTAACTGCACAGACACATTTTAATACAACTTCATACAAACACTAAACTGTTTACATGACAAATCTCTGGTTAGACAAGGAAGAAGCCAAGGAGAACTGGAGGAGTGTGACTACACAGAACTCTGCTATTTGTTACTCCCGACGGTCTGCAATCTATCCTAAACCTTCAGGGTAGTAAAGGACTTAGTCACATGTGCAAAGTAAGCTGATACTGTTTTATATCAACTACTGCACTCCTGTCATACTGTAACTGTCTATTTGTCTTTCAGATTTTGATGGGTACTTCCTGTTGAGGATATGTTCATTCACTGAGATTTAACTCCAAAAGGTAGGTATTAGCATTTGTAAACACTAATTTGAGAGAATTAAGTGCTGCTCAAGAAGCATGTGGAACACTTACTTGGTTTATTTTCCACCCTAAGCATTCATAAGGAATGTAAGTGTATACACTGAGCACAGCAAGTTTAAATCTTTCAGGTATCTCCATTTACAGACCTTTAAACCCCTCACAGATGTAAGCAGTCAGGCTAGAATTCTGCACGTGCAGTTATGAATACTTTTGATATGGGAACAAAAACACCATGAAGAGATCTTGCTGGGTGACTGCTGGCAATGAAACATCACAATTTAGAGTATGATTAAATACAATCAAAATACAAGACATGTAAAAAAAGAAACCATAATTTGCTTATCCCATAAGAATAAAAAAGAATGTCTCTAACTACAAAATTTCTCCTCCATGACAACTATGAATTACTATGGATAACTTCAATCCTCATCCTGACTTTCTCCTAAATTACAGCTAAGTAATACTAAGACATTTTCAGAAGGTTAACCCAGAATTGTTTTAAACTGAACACCTTTTGTAAAAGAGGCACTCCACAGATACAAGAACTTCAGAGAAGTTGTGTCAATGTACATATATCCTGTTCTGTGAGGATGATTTTTATTTAAGAGAACTATATACAGAACTCGTTAGTCTTCATTAACCAAGGCCTCATTAACTTTCTCATCCATGTTCTAGGTTTCTATAACTTACAAAGACACTTCACAAGATGATGCATGAAAGTCCAAATGGGAAAATTACACAGCACTTCTTTCTCAAAAGCCATTCCGTAACAATACAATATGGAAACAGATTTTTTATTCAAGCACTCACAGCCTAAGCTGAACAAACACAGAATCAGAAACAGTTTTCACAAGGTAAGAGACAAAAAAACATTTTCCTGAAAACCTGGTTTTCAATGAGAGCCAAGTAGTAAGTGCAGTCATTTCTTTCTATGCAACTTGACATTGAAATGAGAAGCAGAGGATGGAGATTCCTATTTTAATATTAATTTCTGACCAGTCTGACCATTTTCATAAATGCTATTGCTAGTTTAAGGAATCTAAAATAGATGTTGAATCCAGGTGCTCAGCTAAAGGACTGCAATTCCCTAAAACCACAGAACAACTGGTTCAAATCTCAACTCCTTACGCTTCCAGAGAAAACTGAATGGAGTTGATCAATTATCTGTCCATACACTCACAGAGAGGTGAAGGCAGACAGTATAACTGCTATTCAGTTGGGTCCTGACAGCTCTCTTCTGTATCATACATCACTTCTTGTAACTTGTAGAGTTTGACTTAGACTCTTAGCCAAAAATTCCACCTCTTTCCATATAGTCATATAGATTATTCCATGTTCCAATTTACTCCTCTGAATTTTGGCTTGTAAAAATGATTCTGTATTTATTGTATGCAGGTCTTGAAGTACTTTCAGGCTTTTGGAATTGAAAACAGTATAACTAGGAAAAAAGTACTCATAAAAAAGGTGACTTAGGAATTACTGTTACTACAGTAATATAAATCCAGAACAGAAAAAACATTGGGTTACGTTGAATTTCACCATAATTTGGGGCAGAATCCTTGTTACTGTAACTTTCCAAACTGCTTCACCAACTGACAGGCCCAACAGCAAGACAGAGTGAGAGCATAACAATCTAGAGCCTTATACACAAACACACTGATCAAATACAAAAACAGGTTTAAAAAAGAGACTCTTTTGTACACAGTAATTTTTATTTCTACAGCAAAGCTCAATCTAACGTTTAGACCAATGGTAAAATGAGAATAAGATATTAATCTAGGACAAATATAAAAATGTACTTTTATATATATATAAAGAAATAAAGAAGAAAGTAATGGGATTATCCTCTGTTTTAAGAATGTGAGAATAGCTCAATGTTTCAAGAATCAACTTACTTTTTTTTACCCAGTCCAATAAATAATCATGAGGGCAACCCTTCTACTGTTGCACTTCAAAGTCCCTTTAGCAGCACACTGAACACCTAAAGGTTCATGGCATCGAGTTGAAAGGTAGTTTTATTGGAACTGATGGCAAAAGGTTGTTGTTCAAAACCATCTCCAGAGCAATGAATTTCACTTCCATGACTAAACAGGACACGGTGACTCCTGGTCCTTGAAACCTCCATTCTGCAGTCCCTAACAAAATGTTATGATGATCTACTCTAACATCAGTGAACACTAAAAAGGAAAAGAATGAAACCAGTGCTGAGAATTAACGTGAGAAAAGGCTGATTTCTGGAAAAAATGCAGACAATGCAAAAAGTAACTTCGAAAAACAACATTTTCTGATTCCACATGCCTACTAATGTCCTCATTCCTCTATTTAGTATATCATACCTTCTCCCCTGTAGCTTTATCTTTACTTACTCTTTTCTAGTCTGAGCTCTATAGCAGGCAGGCATTACTGATGAATGAAATGGCTCCAATGAAGTTAATATGAAGATGAGGTTAAGATTTCACTCTAATTTGGTTTTTCTTACACAGTGAATAAGAATATTATCTAGACAATAAAATATCATAATATACTTTGCAATCCTATACTTGTTTCATATATGGAATTAGAGGAAGACAGAGAGGAAATGAGGGATTAATACATTTACAACTTTACTCAAACATCTTCCATAGTGGTGGCTTTAAATTTTGGTTTTCTTACAATTACCTGACTGTGCTATCTAGACACAACTACAGCATTTATTTCCAGAAGACTTTCTGATTGTTCCTAAAATCTATTTTTTCACAAGCAATGCTGTCTTCATTCCTCCTCCTCATCTGAAAACCAAACCCACAACCAACCACCTGGTAATTCATTTCTTTAGAAGCAAAGGAACAAAAATCCAAAGGTGATGTTCTTAGTGGCCTTTTAAGACTTCAACAGACGTAGCAAACTCAAGAGCAGGGCACATAAAAGCAAGGATCTCCCTTCTGCAGAAGATGGTATCATAAAACATTATTTAACCACATTCTTTACTTACAATGATTATCACAACAAAACAAACTGAAGAGTAGAAATGCCTGTTACTGAGAACAGCTGCAACACACCACATACACTACAAATGCATAACAAAGTTAACACTTCACAAGAAGTGATATATTCGCACTTCCCTCTATGCTAACAGTGAAATGCTTTGCTCAGCACACAAACACCCTGCTTGCTTTTCATTTTCAGAACCAGCACCACTCCAGACTTCTAGCATCTTCAGACACACGTTTTACAGACAAGGCTTAAAACTGTCATTATGCAATCTAGATGCTCAGCCAAAAAAATTCTACACCCTTCTGCTCTTTGGCTGTACCATTCCTCTCCCAATGGGACTCTGACTCATGGCTGGGAATCTTGACTTACGTGGTTGCAAGATAAACATCACCAATGTAGAGTAACTCAACCTGAGCCTTTGACAGAGCTTCTGTAAAGCACAGCTCATTTAACCAGGTTCTTTCACCCAATCAAACCGAGGATTATTTAGAGGACAGCTTCCTCCAGTTCCCCTGTGTAAGGTGGGGCACCAGAAGCAAGTGCACACCGTTTCCTATTTCCTCTACGTCTCACAGAGCTTTTATATTCACTTCACTGAATATTTCCTTACAGCTTTTAAATTGAAGTGAAAGGGGGTTTTACTGTTGCTTCTTTCATTAAGTTTTAAAATACTTCAATAAAAGCCTTTCTGACCTATTTCATACCCATACAGACTTCCAGAAAGTACAAGAAACTCTCCACATTAGAAATACGTGTAGCAGCAACATCAGCCATCTGCTCACTGCTTGTTCCAACTTGTTCCAACTTTTCACTAGTGTTTGATTTTAAATGCAATATTCAGGTAAAGATACTTCTTACATTCATAATTACAGGGGTTTATGTTTTCTCTTGCACAGATAAATAGAAAAGGAAGTGGGTGAGAGGAAACAAAGATTAAATGAGTTGACAGTAACTAAAACCAATGAAAAACAATGCTTTCTGCAGATGTGGCTTTTTGGGGTTTGTTTTTGGTTTTTTTAATCACTAAAACTTCCTCTAGCAACGAATCTTTCTCATTCAGGAGACAGCATACGGGGCAGAACCCTCCTGTTGTACTAAAAAGGAAATAAAGATGAAAAATTAACTGGTCTCTTACTTGATCCCAACTTTTTTCCAGCCTAGTTTCATTAAAAATGGGTATGAACAAAAGACAGGCAAAAGCATAAACTCTCTGTCAGGAGTAGGCACTAGGTGTACATACACAAAATTTCTTCATATTATATGTATTCTTTTAAGGAACTTTGTTCTATGAAGTTTTTTACCTAACCAACCACTCATGATATTGAAGCAGGTATTGGAAAATCCTGCGTTTCGAGCAAGGAAAAACCCACATCTTTCCTTTACAAAATAAATTGCTTCCTCAACTTATGATATTAAATGAAATGCAACTTTCAAATGTTCTATAAAGTACAAAGCTTTCTACACACTAGGGAGGAGTGTGCAGTGTTGAGTTGCATCTCAGAAATGATGTAAACCTCCTAGAAGGGAATGTTATTAACTACACAGTGAAGCTTTAATTAGAAGTATCATGACATCTGATCTTAGATAATGTTCTATGAGAAGAAAGACTATTCAAATAACTGTGAAGGATTCCCTCTAGCACGTGACACCTTTTCCCCCCAATGTGCCTGTTTATGCATACCCTCAGAGGGAAATTTCCTAACCTAAAAAAAGCTAACAGGAGACATGTTCCTTATCCTGAATGTTTAAGAACAGCTTTTGTTAATCATGCCTATATTACGATGTATAAAGGAAAGGTAGATGGCACTTATGCTGTCTCCAAACCCTACTTCTATTGTTTTTGTTGTAGTAATTTCCACACATACAGACACCACCCTCAACTGATGCGACACTGCAAACGTATCCTGAAATTCAGAAGAAAACTTGCAAGGAGGGAGAAAATGTTTCTCTCTCTCTGCCCTCTGTACTAAATTTCTTTGGTTTTCATCCAAGTAACATTTGAAATGATCTTTTGTTGTAAAAACATCTATAGATGTTTTCATTTTCTTCCTAGGGTACATACAGCCACATTTATAAGCCCGTATGTTCACATACTGTCTAAAAGAGCAGCAAAGCTGCAGGTATGGGTGCAGTACAGCACCAGCTTGTCACACAATTAAGTAAAAGACAATGAATATTAGAATTACATGTTAAAATCTATTTTAATTGCAGAATATTAGAGCAGGGAAGCAAGATCATGTTGAAGAAATTTACCAGCTCTATTTCCAGTTCTAATTCTTACTACTTTGACTTAAAGTAATTAAAGCTCTATATAGCTAAATCTGTATTTTGTAAAAATATATTGGGAGACAGCTACAAGAATTCATAAAGTTTCTATAAAACTTAAGAAAATTCAGATTTGAGTAATGTGACAAAATTACAGGGTGGTTAGTCCAAAAAACTGTGTTACCTGAAAGAGGGAGAGAAATTTACAGTATTTCTACTGAGTACACTTTACACTGGATTCCCAGACAAGTACATGGTGATCACAATAACTAGAGCACCTGCTTTAAGGAATCAGAAACATGCCACAGCAACAGCTAAGCAGTATAGAACCTTATTCCAACAATTAGCATTTTGGATTATGACCTTGCTGAAAAATAAGACTTGAACTTTATGTTGTTAAAAATACTGGAAGATTTTATTGAAATTATATTTTGTTCAGAGGTCCATGATCTTTTATTTTTTAATGCAGCAAAATAATGAAATCACTTAAGCTATGAGTGGTTTTAAGAAGGATTTTGTGATCATCATTTAATGCAATCAAAAAGGAAAAATAAATGGAAGGAGTATTTTTACGTTGTTAAAATCTTTCCAAAATTATATACTGGTGGGAAGAAGGTAGTAAAATGTATTTCTTCTCCCTTCCATTTCCAATGGAAGAAACAGTGTTCTTCAAAACACATGAATCCAGTGAGGTCATTTGCATTAGGTGTAAAGATACAAAACACACCCAAGTGTATTTAAAGCATGTTTTAAAAGTTATAAAACACGTTGATAGTGCTGACTCCCCAGAGAATCCTTTAGGTCAGATGAATATCCATTTCCACAGATGTTCTTATCTTGAAGTGATCCGTTCTTAAGAACACCTGTAAAATGTTCATTCCACTTGGTCCTGGTTCAAGTTCGAAGTCCACAATAGGATGTTACACGTTTATTTTCAGCACATAAGAAGTGAATAATTAAAAAGTAAGGAAGTCTGAATTTTCTTTAGTGAGTTTATATGAAAACCACGTTGTCAAAGTGGTGTAACCAGAAGGAGCACGACTGAGCGTCACAGCACACTTGCATTTAAAACGGATGTTGTCATGCATATGAAATCATGAAGTATAAACATGACATTTTTTGGAAAACTTCAAGTAAGTATCATTGAATACACACTACAGCAAATTAAATGAGTTTCAGAAGTCCTTTTTGAAGGTAAAGGAGTAAATCCCAGTATATTGATAAGTAGCTTAGGTAGGAAAAAGCACCAGGCCTCAGATGCCGTCATTCAAACTCTGCCATCCTGGGATAAAAAAAAGATATAAGGGCTCAGCCTCTCTATTCAGGCCTGAGCACATGCAATCTGAATTTGATGCATCCTGTCAAGACTATTACAGAACCAGCCCTTTGCATAAAGCTTAAGAATAGTCAAAAAGAGCACTATGTTTACACAATTTCTATTTTAAAACCAATTTCTCTTGTGTCTGTAGCTCCTCAAAGTATGACTGAATTAATAACAGTCAGCACCACAGCAAATTACCAAAACACAAGGAGGAAGAGATCTTTATTTTCAATCATTTTATGCTTCAGACATAAGTTTTAAAAATTAAATGTTCTGCAAGTTCAAGTTATAATCAGGCATTTGTGAGTATCAAACTCTAGTAATGACAATTGTTTGATGGGGTTATTGGCATGTGGAGGCCATATTAAACACAAATTTAATTACAAACTTATGTACGTTGGGATGTTTCTCATTTGGGATATTTGATTAAATGTAGAACAGACTTAAACTGACACTGTGACTTTGAAATGCACTGTGGTTTTTCAGGAATAGCAAATTAAGAGAATCTTTAAGGAAGCTGCCTAATAAAAAGCAAAGATACCGCTGAATTCCAGCAGATCCGGGTGATAAACATGGAAGGGCCCAATTAATGAAAAACACCCCAAAGATTACACTCTCACATTGTCAAAGAATTCTCATATTCTTCAATGCAGAAAAAGGGAAAGGCATCATTTTTTCTCCTCTTACACATACTTCACTGTCACTTCAGAACAAAACCTTCACACAACTGCTGCTCTAGTTTCTACCCTCCATATCAAAGAAGATTGCTGAAGTATTATAAATAACTTTCAAACCTCTAATGACAATTTCCCCAAGTCATAAATGTAGATATTTTTCTAAGTATCCGTACTGGAGAGCCTTAAAGTTACATTTTCCATAGGCTGGAGAAAAACGTGAGAGACTTGTAGTTTGTTTATGGTGTGCAGTATACAGGAACTGAGTATGAAGTATTAAAGTTCTAATGACCAGAATAGTTAGACTAGTTCACGAAAATATTTCTCTGGATATTTTTTCCTCCTACATCAAGAATAAACTGGTTCTGGACAATTGACAGTTGTAGGTAATCACCTCAGGAACATCATCTCATTTTCCCCCTCTGTCCATACCAAAGACAGACCACAGCCTCCTCAGACCTACTTAGCTCCTATTTAGTGGAGCATACTCCTACTAACAGGGTTAAGCTAACAATTTGATCTGCTCATCTCTCCTTCAAGACATAGAATCATAGAATCATAGAATAGTTAGGGTTGGAAAGGACCTTAAGATCATCTAGTTCCAACCCCCTGCCATAAGCAAGGACACCACACACTAAACTATGTTGCCCAAGGCTCTGTCCAGCCTGGCCTTAAACTCCTCCAGGGTTGGAGCATTCACAACTGCCTTGGGCAACCTATTCCAGTGCCTCACCACCCTCACTGTGAAGAACTTCTTCCTTAGATCTACCCCAAAGTTCCCCTGTTTAAGTTTAAACCCATTACCCCTTGTCCTACCACTAGAGTCCCTAATGAAGAGTCCCTCCCCAGCATCCTTGTAGGCCCTCTTCAGATACTGGAAGGCTGCTATAAGGTCTCCAGTATCCAATTGATTTCTCTTTAATAGCTGCTTGTTTTGGGGAGGGAGTGGGAAGTGAGCAAGCATGGTACTTAGCTGCTGGCTGGGGTTAAACCATGTCCCTGTTCTATGAGTTAATGCTTATATTAAAGCTAAAGTCAGGCACTGCTTGTTAGGAGACTTGCCTGGGCAACACACACTGATCTGTCTCAAACATGCTGAATAAGGGAGACAGGAGAGCTGATGCAAATCAACTAAGAAGAAACAAAGATTGTTTAATTTCTACACAAAAGATTTTAATCAACTTCACATCCAAAATAAAAGCATTTATCAAAGAAAAATCTGCTAGGCTATATGCAACAACTGGAAGACAAAGGGAGATTGGTGAAACCTGGACTTCAGTAGAAGACACAGAATGAGAGGTCACCAGCAACCATTAACTTGTTGCAGAGGAATAGAAGTTAAATGGAGGAACTTTTCTATTACACTGAACAGAGAGGTAATATTTCACCATCATGTAGCTACGTTTAATGACAGTTTAGTGAAGCTTCACCTATGCTTATCCTTTCACACCTGCAAAATTACATACAAGATACTCCTTACCTAAAGTCCAGGCTAAAACACTGCATAATTTAAGTAGAGAAAAGGTAATAAAATCCCTCAGGAATAAAGGCTCAGACTACGGAACAATGCTGTTGACCACTTCCTTAAATAGTGGATGAGGAATGGCAAAGCCACTCCAGGGGCAGATTTGCATCCTCTCACTCCTAAATGAAGTCCTTGTCCATTGCATCACACTACTTCAATTAAACAAGACCTGATCTAAAGCTCCTGAGAGTTAAGTCTTTTACAGGCAAATATAACCTCAGTCTGCCTGTGCTCCAGATGACCAGAAGCTGTAAAGTTGCTGTGAGAGCAGATACAAGCCCTTCTAATACTGTTGTAAGGCAGGAAATACTAGCTAGGGTTCAGTACTGCTCTAATCAGAGCTACAGAGTTTTCAGACAGAGTAAGAGTCTCTCTGCTCACCCTCCTCTATGAAGAAATACTCCTAACACAGCATGTATTTTTTCACTGTGTAGCATCATATGTGATCCAAATATGTCAAATAGTTCATTTAGACTTCAGGTCACTTCTTAATGAATTTACAAAAGACTTGTAACTCCACTAGGACAACAAAACATCTAATAAACTGTTCCTCTGCATGGTTCCCAGTTTCATGTAATTCCATTAGGTGCAATTACATGAAATTCCATACAAGTTTTAGAGCTTCTGAATTCCAACTTGTACTATGTAATAAAAGACTATTTTAAGAACAAGACATAGGTAGTAGAGCAGACATGCATTATCTCACTTTTGCCAGCTCTGGCCATGCAAACAAGGCTACCTTGTTCATTAGATAGAATAAATCCATGTCTAAATGCAATGTAATTACCAGACTGCAAAATAACAGTTTTGTCCCCCAAGAGAAAGCACACAGGAGGAAGCACAGCATGTAATCTGAAAGGTAATCTCTTATTTTCAGGACTGCTCTAACATTAGGCTAATAAGAAGATACAGCAAACAAAAGGCTTTAAGATCTTTCAGAGGTGACCCAACTCCACTGGTATGTGGAATGTAAAAATCACTACCCACTGAGGACTGCCAGTATTCCCAAAGTGCTGCTATCGACTGCCAATGTATAAGGTGGCCCCCCTCTATTTTTCTTCCCGATTTTTTTTTCTTCTGCTCCCTTTCATCATGGAGCAACGAGGCCTGTCACAAGACAGACAGAACAATCTTCTGCCTTTATTCCAGACTTGTGATAATAAGCAGGAACAAAAAAAATTCCCCACATTAATGTGATATATTATGGCACAGCTGCTCCGCAAAAGGCTACATGGAAAAGTTTCTGTTGTACAAGCCAGTGTTCTAGTGAGTGACGCTGCACTGGAATTCTAGAAGAGTTTCTCCACGTGCAGTTACACACCTGAGACAGAAACACTTGTTTGGATTTTTTTCCACTAGTTGAGTACATAATATCTTAACTACTCAGCAAAACAAATCACTTAAACACCCTATTTACATTCACTGCTCTCTTTGTATACAAAACAATCAGTGCACACTGCTTTAAAGAGCTGCTCTGATATGCAAGACAGCCTATGGGAAGTGATCCAGACTACCTAGAATTACCTCCCTCTCTTCAGGGCCAAGAGCTAGACCTAAAATACAGAACTCACCGACAGATGATATAAGGATGTCTATTAATCTTCGTATGATTAGAACAAAACAAAGCTCAAGATTTGTTAAGCCATTCCCACAGAACTGCTCTCATGGATTAACTCATACAAAACCCCTGTCTCTTGCCAAGGCAAAAATACTTGAAACATTATCCATTTTTAGGTATTTTGAAAAAGAAGCAGATCTCATCATCATGTCAGACATGCAAACACTGAGAATGCTGATGTTAAAAGTTCTGTTCAAGAGGAATGCCTACTGCATGTACCACTAAAACTTCATTTTAATTATACCTGTAAGAGAGGATCTACTCATATTATTGTACACTCCTTTTGTTCCTAGTAAGAAAATCTTTACTGGTGATTTCAGGTATTGATTTAAGCCAAAGAAAAAATAACAGAATCTGATCATTTTAGTCACAAAAAAGAGAAAGTGAAATGATTCAAATTAGTGCTCAGTAAGCAATAGGTAAGGCAATTGGGAGGGAAACAGTCTTTCTAACACTTAACAAATGTGTAACAGGTCTAGGCACAGGATACACAGACAATACAAAAGACTTCTCTATTGCAGAATCACAGAATAGTTAGGCTTGGAAAGGACCTTAAGATCATCTAGTTCCAACCCCCTGCCATGGGCAGGACTGTGACTTTTGAAATCAATGTAGGTGTCCAGAACAAAAGAAAAGAAACAAAACAAACTCGATTTTAAGCGTAGTTAATTTGTGAGCTTCAGTGCAGGTGAAGGAGAGACATGCAATGCCTTTGGCCCGAAGTTGTGCTTTAAAGAAAGCTCAAGCTCAGCTCATTCATTTGTTCATGTCTCCAGTTCATTTGGTGATTGTGCAATATTTGTTTACAGCTCTCCCAGAGGCAGATGAACAGGTCTGTGAACTATGAGGGCCACGCATTGTTCAAGTTCACTCCATCCAATCACTTACCTCGGAGTCACTTTAACCATCAAAGATATGCAGAGTTTAGTCAGTTGGTTAACACAGTCAGATAAAGCAATAGATTAAAAGAGCTTCAGGCATTGCAGCTCTTGAACTAAGTTCAGGCCGCAGAATATGCCACAGATTTTCTTCAGAGATGCAAAACTGAGAATTCCTCACTGAAGAAATGTAAATTGTTATACTCAGTGTTCTCTCATATGCACAGGTATCCTACATGTTTGAGAAAGAGGCTAGTAATTGTACTACAAAAGAAAGGTGTTTGTTCTGACACTGATAGAGATTCACTTCTTATTCAGCCAGTGAAAACAAAAGGAAAATGTTCTTTATTTCCACTGTCCACAGTTTGATTCCAGCTGTTGGGAAGATGTGGGAGACAATGAGAAAGAGCTTAGCTTTGGTAAGCAATTCTGCAGAAAGAAATGAGATACAAAAATTTGAAGCCAGATGCTGTTCACACACACAGTCACACTGTGGGGCACACAGATACTCAAATAGTGGTGAGAGAAGAATAAAGTAACACCTTGTCCAGCAGACAATGTGGTGTCCAAAAATATTCAGTATGGCTGCAAGACAGATGAGGAAGACAGTGGTTTCTGAGTATTCTCATTTCAGCTCCTTTCTATTCTACATCCAGTATCTGGAATCCATAGCAAAAATTAAAACTGGAGGAGTATTCCAAGTGCTGCACTATCTTGAAAGGTTCCATAATGGCACAGTGGCTCTGCAATGCATGGCCAGGTACCTCAGCAGCTCAGGAATGAAGCACATTCTAGAGAAGCTCTTTAATGCTACTAGGACTCTTCCAGAGTGCACTCAAACCACATGCAGCCATTTCACCTCAGCATGCCCATAGCAGGGGCCAGCAGACAACCTGGGAGTAGATACTGCTCACTCTCTCCTCTCTCTCTGAAACAAAAAGCTTTGGGAGTTCTTAAAGGGTACTACTCTGCTCAAATAAGACTGCAGCATGTGTGTGTATGTGGTTTGGGAAATAATTTCCTGGACTACTCCAAACTCAGAAGCCTTGCTCAATACAACACTAGTACGTACACAAAGCTGGATCTCCTCCAGAAGAACATGAGTATAATTAAAGAAAGATATGAAAGCCTGATTTTTTCAGAATTAAGGGAAATGTGATCTGGAATCTTCCCACTCATTAGCTGCCAACAAAGCATACATGATTTGTGGTTGGTAAATAGGGAACACCTGGCTTATCCTGGGTAAATGGGATAGATGCTGCTTCTAGGGATAAACACAGACAAGAGTGAGAAATTTCAGTAACAGTTGTTCATTCTCTAGCACAAAGTCATTCCTGATCTGATTAGAGCATAAGCAACTTAAAGGCACGCTTGTACGCAGCGTAACATAGTGCACATGTGCAACAGGCAATCAGTGCCAAAAGGTTGAAGCTCTTATGTTATCAATAGACAGTACCATGTCCCTAAGCTTCCAAACTGCTAAAAGTAGGTAACCACATTGAGCCAGCAGAGCTCTACAGTTCATATACAGAGTGCAAAAAGGCAAAGTCTGAAAAACTGGTGTCTTCCAAGAGTGTCCTGTTTATATAATCCTTGTCAATAGGACTTGGAGATAATATAAAATAGTCTCCAGAGGACAAGGGGACAGTGGTCCTAGACAGCTGCATTTAATAAAATCAAAATATATCAGTAATATGTCTTTTGAGATCCAAAATCCTCCAAGCTAAATGTTACCAATGACAGAACAATCCCATCGTACAATTTTTTGTTCAAGTCTTCCAGACAAGAACAACTTCAAAGAGTAAAAATTAATTTGTTCCTGCTCTTTAAAGCATGATTAAGTAGCCAATGACACAGGAAATGAGACTGCATTTCATATGTGCTGCTGCACTGTCACCCCAGTCATATTCCAGTACCTGAACCTGAGGGCAAGCTCTTGCTTTTTCAGCGATAGACACCAGTTTCTTTGAAGAACAACTGGTTGGGGAATCATTCCAAAAGCATCTGGCATCTTTGGTTCCACTGTTTAGTAACCAGGCTTCAAGTCAGGGTAAGGCAATCTGCATGTAGGAATAACATGAAAGAGGAAGAACCTCAGGGATTAGTTAGGATCTGGGTGAAGGTTTCTCTTGGTGGAGAAAGTTGGGAGACTTTTCTTACTTGTAAATCTATGACAGTAGACTGAAGCCTCCAATACTAGAGCCCACTGGGAACTCTAGTACTCAAATCTGGCTCTCAGTAACAGCCAGCAGGGCTGGGATTAGGAACAAGATTTCTGAAAGTATACAGAAACTACAGAAAGTCAAAGATCCAGGTCAGAAGAAGTTGCAAAACAGTGGAAAGTCCAAGTCTGCAAATTAGAATTTCAGGAACAAACCAAAAAAGCTCACTGCTTCACAGGCATTGCTCAAGCTTCTGCTTATTTTTCTCCCTCCACCTACTCTGCCTTATCATACTGACTGAAGCTAGGGTCAGGACTTCCAGCTACAGAATGGAACTTTATTCAAACATCCCCAACCATCTTCTAAGGGCAGAAAATTCAATGGCACAGTTATTTTGAGGACAGCAGAGATCATTCTTTTAACAGCAGTCCATGCTGACAGTGGTCAGTAGATTTGTGGCCAGAAGGTCAACTTCTCTCAAAGTAACTAAATTGTGTCAGAACTACTGGAGGGCTTTGGACCAAACTGATCTCTTTGCTCATCAGGAACAGCTGGGTATGTTCCCATTTCTCCTTTCAGGCCTTTGAATTAGAGCTTTGTTAAAATACAACATCGACCCAGAAGATATAATTCACACAGGCATTATATTTACTATACCTTAAAAATGGAAAACATGCTCCATTCAATGCAAACACAGATTCATTTTTGCCTTGGTAAGATTCAAGAATAAAGAAGGAAACTCTACACGTAAAAGGCAACACACAATAGAAAATAAAAACCAGTAGAAGTTTAAAGAAAGGAAAAACTAAGAAAGCCAAGGTCCTTCTCCAAAAAGCTGTGAGGAAACCCTCCGATACAGGAGAAAGTTGAAAGTGATGGCATGATACAGGCTCCAGCCAGATGTGCTATCTCTCTGCCAGATGTGTGGGACACACATCTACCATTTTCTTAAGGTTTAACATCTCAGTCCTTTCTCTCCATTCATTTCTGAGAATTTTTACACTTTCCTAAATTGAAGCTTTTAGGTACTAGCATGTCAGATAACCAAGAGGTGGAAACCCTCATTTCCCACGCTAGATCAAACTGACTTTAGCTAGTTCTATTTAGTAAAGCACAAAGCTCAAGTTAAGCTTTGTGCATCAGGTCTGGCTGAGATGGAGTTAACTTTTGCCACAGCAGCCCTCCTAATGCTGTGTTGTGTATTGGTAGCCAGCAAGGTGTTGGTAACACATCACTGCTTTGGCTACTGCTGAGCACTGTTCCACAGCATCAGCCCTGTCTCTGCAACATTCCCTCCTCCCCAATAGGCTGGGGGTGGATAAGATCCTCAAATAGGACACAGCCAGAACAGCTGACCAGAACTGACCAAAAGGATATTCCAGACCATATAATGTCTGCTCAGCAATAAAAGCTAAGAGAAAGAAGCAGGAGGAGGGGCATTTGTTATTATGAGGTTTGTCTACTGGAACAAGCACTACATGTACTTGTACATGTAGTGTACTTCCTAGCTTCCTAGGAAGTGGATGGACATCACCTGCTGATGGGAAGTAGAGAATAAATCTTTGCCTTTGCTTTTGCTTTTTTAAACCACCTTTACCTTGACGCTCCTCTTACTTTATTTTCCATCTTTTCTCCCCTGACCCCACAGTGATACAGCTTGGTGGGCACTTGATGTCCAGCCAACGTCAACCCACCACAAGTTCCACAGTAACATAGAACAACAAATTTAGATTAGTTCAGAGCATGGGAAGAACAAGTTTGCTTTGCTTAGAATATATCGTGAAGATATACCCTTCAGCCTACTCATTATTACTTATTTGATTGTCATTTCATAGTTCATTAGAACATTGTTAGGCACTAAAGTATAACAAAATATGAACAAAACAGTTGGAAGTATTTTCTAAATAGACTACAAACATCAGTTGAAATTAGTCTAATTAAAAAAGGTCTTAATATACAGGTACAGAAGTCATACAAGCAAGAAACATGATAGCTCGTAACACTAGTTTCCATAAACCAAGCTTACTGGATCAACTTGCCTTGCTGGTTTTTTAGCATTTTACTACAGAATTACATTAACTGATTGATATCAGAACAAAACCAACTTTCAGTGTATCGTTTTATTATGTTCAAAATGTGAATTAGGTTAACTGCTACTCAGGAACTATTTAATGTGATAAATTACACCGTAAGGATTATCAGATTTCAGAGATTTAATACAGGTGGCGTGATGAGCAGGTACACATCCCAGCACTAAGCAGCAGGTTGTTTGGCAGACATTCCTCAGCCAAACCAACTGCAATAATAACTGCTTTGAAGCAAGTGTGTTTTGGAGGAGAAGTTCAAAAGGTGTTTGATTCCCAGAGAGTGATAATCCTAAAACTGTCTATTCTGTTCGGAGACCTGCAGGAAACACCTTCTTGACAAATCGATTGACCTTTCCTTTCCAGAAACCTCTTGCACATTAAAATAAATGTCACAAGAGAAAATGTCAGAGATGTGCAAAGAATAAGCCAGCTTAACACCAGCCAATAGGAACATAAATTCCATTTGCTAGTCTATAAAGGAGTATCTATGGCAATAACTTTAACAAATAAAGTAATTGCCGTAACAAATTACTTGTATTTATTATCTTCAGGTAAGTAAACCACAGACACGATCTCTCTCTAAAGCATACTGTCCCTAATCACAGAAACTGATTTAAAATCAAAATCATACAGATCATAAAACAACTATGCCACAGAATGTTTTTAAGAGTTTACTTCACAAGAACAAAGAATGACATTCTAATAATGTGTTCTTTTGAAGGCAGGCATAGGGAGAAATAGTTTAACTGTAGGCCAGTTTATTAATGATAACAATCCATCCATTCCTTACAGTTTACAGTTCCTTAAATATTAAAACCAAATATGCCATAGCTGTAGCCAATCCTTTTGACATAAAAAAGGCTTTAGATTCCATATATTAGCAAAACCTGTGTACTTACTTTAAAAAGACTATCACTATCATAATGAGATTTGGTTTACTGAACAGAGAAAATAAATGGAAGAAAAGAAGTTCAATCAGAGCTACCATTCAAATCAAAGCAAGGATTTAAATAAAGGGAAAGAATACACTGGTTATTGCTTTGCCTCCACCAGCCCTACTGTGAAATTTTCATATCCTTTTAAAGATGTATCCGGCACTTTGTAAAAGAAAAACACACAAATACACACCAGAAAAAAGTACTCACACTGTTTGGGTGTTGAATGGCAACTTCGTGCTGCAGCCTAACCCGCTGTGGCATCATCACATCATCCTGGAATAAATAGCACACTGTTAGTGAACATAAAAAGGGTCACAGTACAGAGTTCAGACACATTAGGTTATGCTGCTAAATTAACATCATTTTACTGGCTTGCAGTCAGAAAGAGAGAAGGCACAAATACTAAGAGATTGTACACTTCTAGGGAATTAAACTCAGTGCTCTTCAAACTGGAAGTGATCAAAACCACTATGTGACAACTGCATTCTGATTTCAACATGAACCCTTATGGGCACCCACACACTGTACATTTCTAAAGGAACTCACCAACACTTTAACAACTCTGATCTCCAAACTGGCACTACGTGTGGACAAGGAACTAACCTGGATTCAAAGCATGAGATTTACGACATTCTAGCAATAGGAGGAAATGTTCTCAGTGTACCTTGTTTCACTGGTAAGGAGAAGCCTTCAGTCTCTAGTTGTACTGATATGCCACATTTCATGAGCACAAGAACTACTGTTTGTGACATGATACAATTTTAGGGAAAAATAAAAAGGAAAAAAAAGAACACGCTCTCATAAAACTCACCAGCACTGACACTGGCTTTAAAAAACACCACCTAGATTTCAATTTGATGTTAATACTTCTTTCACTGTAGCATAAAGATATGTTTTGTTTACATACAAAAAGTTAGGTTGTTTTGTGAAAAGTTAGCAACCTCTCTATAGTTCCTTCAACAGATAGGAGGAGATATTCCTCTCAAAATACTATTTCCTGTTCATGATCATATTCTTTCTAGACCAGAGTTTTTCAGTCTATTAAAATGCCTGACTGTAGCACAAGTTTTCTTCCCTAAATTTAGTCTCCTGAGGTTTCCACATGTATTCTTTTCCATTTTGGTGCCATATTTCTTCCCTTTTGAAGGATCAGTTCAGTCTTTCTCAGGTGCTGATTAAAGCTAACATAGCGTTTTTCAGAGTATTTTCAAAGCCAAAAAAACAAATATTGAATTTCCATCAACTTCCACATTAAAACTTTCCATCAAATCAATGGCAACAAAAATACATTAGTGCTTAAATATCTCGAGCTTAGAGGGTTGAATGACCTTGAGATAAAGGTGACACTTGAGTTTTAGCAAAAACAATGGAAGGATGAAAAAAATATGAGAAGTAGATCCAACTATTTAATAAAATTCAAGGTTAAAGATAAAACAAATTAATAATAAACTGACCCTTGTCACATACAAGTTTATAAAAGGTGGAAGGAATACATTGTCAAAAGCATTTTCTTTCCTCTGTTTTGTATTTAGGATGTATTTAGTCATGAGCATGAGAGATGTTACTGTTTTCTGGTTTTCAAAGCCAGCACAGTGAAAAAAACCCTTCCCATTTCTAGACCTCTGTACATCAATTATTTAAAAATGACAATATTTACCATCTAATGCACTTTAGCAATAAGGCACCAGAATTTGGGTACTGTATCAAGCAAATATTCCAAGAAAACATTCACCCTGTTTCCCTTAAGAACCATAATCCAATTTCTTACTCCAAATACAGAACTTATTCTTGTTAATTAAATCCTGGTTCAGGATCATATATGCAATAGGAGATATATTTGAACTGACCCTTGTTCACTCCTTTACAAATTACTTAGGATTCTTAGATGTCTCCTTGTTAAATCCCCCCAGAATGAGAATGCAAAAGAAATCCATCAAAAAGCAATGAATTTCAATACTTAGAACAATGTTACTATTATCTCTTACAATATACAACATATGCTCTTGTGCTAAAAGATTCCTCAGTTTATGATGCTGCACAACAGAGATAACTTTAACAGAACTCAGACATTCACAAAGATGAAGAATAATCCAGTTCATTTAAAAAGGTTAAATCAGCATGGAAAGTATTCAAACCAAACTGAAATCTCCTATTCACCAAACTGGTCAGTGTTATGTTTTCATAAGCAGACAACTTGACAGGAAAGGTCTAGTTCCCCCTAACAAAACACTATGTCATTTTGATGCTACTGGCAAAACTAACACGTCTACAGATTTGGGGCCTAGGCTATCATCAAGATCATCAGTACTCTGTAAAATCCAGCCAAAGAGGGGGCATTATAACCACAGAAACTCCTAAATGACTTTTTTGTATTAATACATCTTTGTTCTCTAACGCTGAAAAACTCTATGAACTCTTACCCTGAATGACCTTTCAGAAGAATTTTGTCTTCTTTTTATTAGCAGTTTTACACACATGATGCATTGGTGTATAGTTCTGTGATACTTTCCAGGGTCATGGGAGAAAGAAAGGAAGGAGAGGGGGAAAGAATATAGTCATTTAAGACATAATCCCAAATAAAATAACAAAGCAGTTAGGTGATGAGGAGGAGCAGCACAAAATACACACCACATCCCAGAAAAATCTGAGTCACATCAGCCACTTGGCTTTTTAGACTGAGGTTGTGCAACTATAAAAGTAAGGTAACTGCAAAACCCAGCTTCAGCACTCCACAGGTCCCTTCCCACCCAAACTACTCTGTGATTCTAGGAGTGATGACTGGGCAGGGAGCCCAGAAGTGGAAAACAGAATATATTTATACAGAGACAACCTGATGTGGCTGAATTCTAGACCAGTGTTTAAAAAACCAAATTCCATTCTAATGAGTAAAACCAAAAAGATTGTACCATAAAATAAGAGCACTTTAAAATACACTTCGACTTCGTAAGCCTTTGGTAGGCATGAGATGCCCAACGATGAGCTGCACTGGGAACAGTTTATGGAGTTTAAGCAATTGTAGCATTAGACAACTAAGATGTTAAAATACTTTGTCCAGCTGCATATTAGGTAATCATAAATTTTCTACCAAAACTGTTGTATTTATGATATTGAACTCAGCAACTGTATTGGTTTCTATGCTAAACAGAGTCTGGTCATCCTTTTTGGTTTAAAACTAAGAACAAAACCTTAGTAACAAGACAAACACTTTCCAAATTATTTTTCACTTATGTCATGTCAGACAAAAAGAAAGTACATATCTGAATGTAGCTGCTGTATCTAAAAGGAAAGTATATTCAGTTTGTTTCTGTCTCCTGTGCGTGAGTAGGGAAGATAACAAGGCTAGCACTGAATTACATTGAATATATAATTTGAAGAAACACAAGTTTCCATTGAAATTCAGTTTTCCCTCTTAACATGAAGTCTTTAATGGTTTTCTCCTAGCAGATAAAAGCCAGACAGGATGAAAAGAGATTCTCCCCACTGAAAGAATGGACAAAAGAACAGATTTAAAATAAACCCCAGATAAATGCACGCCTTCACTAAGCATATACTTCAGTAACAGCTAAATAAAAAAGAGTAAGTAACCCCATTTTCAGGTGACCCCACTCACCAAACTTAGTAGAAAAATGAAGAAAAATCTCAGGTAATAGCTGGGTTTACTGTCACCTAATATCTACATACATCTATACAATGCAAATGAGGCCAAACAGGTAACCAGCAAGACATAAAGCAACATAAATAGAAACCTATTTTAGGCACTTACAATAACCCAGAATTAGTAGGAATTTTTGATTACAAGCATGTTTCCTGCTCTCCAGTGTCCGTTCTGAAGAGGGAAACAATTTGCTGAAAGATGGGAGAATAAAAAGGACTTTATTTCACATGAAAGGCCAGCAGGGATTTCTAAACAAGCCCAGATGTGTTTCTGCCAGTGGGGGGCCGTGATCTCCATCACCTTTCAGTCTGACAGGCACTCTGCCTGCTTGGGCTCCTATCAGATGTATCCCTTCTGCAGAAAGCTGGCTTGCTCCTGTCAAGTTCCTCACCACTTACAGATGCTGCCAAATCAAAAAGCTAGTTACACAACTATCAGCTGGCTTGTCTTCCTTCCAAGCAGAGGCACTATTCTTTACAAAAACACAGTTTATACTGAGCTAATTGTGTTTCACTTTACTCATCTGTTTAGTCGAAGAAAAAGAAAATTAAAGCCATAGACTGAGCTTAAGAATATTACTCAAAGCTGGTGCTATTTCAGGATGTGTTTCTTAAATCAATTTGGGTAAATGCAAATGACAGGCACTCACTGGCCTCTTCAACCAGGCTGCCTGGACCACACTGAACTCCACAGTGATAACTTCATGATTTCCCCTTAAAAGTGGGGGGTTTTGTACTTCAGAAAGCAAAATAAAGCATACAACTCAAAAAACAACACACATCTACTTTTTAAAACCAAAGACAAGTTAATGTAAAACAACACACTAATTATAGCTCAGTACTGAAGTGCTTTCTCAAGCTCACATTACAGACTCTGCACCACATGCTTTCCAAATTCCTTCGTATTTGGCTGTTCAAAAAACCCACACACACACAAAAGAGAGCTGACAAACTCCATCCTCACAATAGCAGTACCATCTTTGCATTGCAGATATTATACATAAAATACAACCTGTAGCAACACCAGAAGGAATGTTTGACTTGCTGAGAAACAATATGGCATCTCCAAAGTGTTTCAATCCATCAAACAGTCATTCATCTATCCTGCACCTGCTCAGACTATAGGGAAAATCTTTCTTTGCTATTGTTCAGTACAGCTCCTTGAACTAGGGAGTAAAAGGCCTTGGACCTCCAAGAACTGACCCATCAACAGCACTACCAAAGTAAATACACTGATATTATGTGATTTTCTAGAAGGCAGGTTTTTAAAGAAGCCCCCCACTATCAAACACATTCAGTTGTGCACTCTAATGGCCATACACAAGTCACCTGAGCAGAACACATCCTGCTGATCTGTCAGTGCATGCAAGACCATAGGAAAAACTACTACTTTCCTGTTTCTGCTTCTGAATTAAATTGAGAAAGAAGGAGACAACAAAGAAATCACTTCTAAGTTTAAGGAACTGATTTCATTAAGCACCTTTCTTATCCTGAGCACGGCAACTAAAAGTCTACAGAGGAGTATATACACAGTGTTCTTATGCTCCTGAATGAGTAGCACATTCCATCAACAGAAAATTTAGAAAGGAAGAATATTTCAGAAGTTTATTAGTGCCTGCAATGTGTAATGGCAACCAACAATAAATCCATCTTTCCCAAACCAGCAAGTTACAGAGACTGTAAAAACAAGCAGCTGTGTTTATAACCGAGAGCTAGTTTGAAGGCTGGAACCCCTGCAACATCTACCAAGTCTGGCTAGCTAAGGTCCAACCACTTTAATGAATACCCCCCAGTGAAGGAGTTTTGAACTTGAAACTCAAGAAAAGCATGCAATTTCACAGCAATTTAGAATTAACATTCCCAGCTTAAATCATACAAGCAAATCTCCCAAACGGAAAGGCACAGGTCAGCAGCTGCCCATTCAAATACGGGAATGCC
>NW_009928952.1:39320-51703 GCF_000696875.1 Nestor notabilis
TGGTCCCCCCTCGCTTCTGGGGGATAAACCTTCACTGTTTCCCTCTGTCATTTTCAACTATTAGCAAGCAGTGACACTGTGGCAACATGGTGTAGAGTCACATCTTTGAACTGGCTCAGAACCTCAGAAGCAGTGATGCTCTGCCAACAGAGCCTTTCAAAAGGCTAAAAGCGTGTCAAAGACTCAAGGGCCTATGACTGGGTTTGAAATACTGCAGGTCAAAAAAGGACACGTTTTGATATTTCTTCTTCACCAGGCAGGAACCCTCCAACAACACATTCATTAAACCTGAAATAATGGGAAACTACACAGCTTAGTAGGGTGAAATGAAAGCATGCTCCTTTTTAATGAAATACAGTTTTATATGAGCATGGGCATGTTTAAGTGAATGTCAATGAAAATAGCAGTTCAAAGCAGAAAAATTAGTTTTTGCTGTGCTACAGTTGAGTAAATTATTATAACAAAGCTGGTAATGACCCCAGAGAACTGACAAACTAAGGTTACAACACAATGCAACTGGTAGTTACAGTCATAACCCCAGAGAATTTGGAGAGCAAAGCTAACAGTGAAATGTATTTCCACAATCCATTCATTCTATTGTTGTATTACCAGGATTTTCTGAGACTATAAATGTTAAACATGAACAATTTGTTAAGTATCTTCAATCTTCCAACTTGTTTTCCCCTGTGGGAAAAATGCCTCAATAGCTTAGAGGTGAAATCTGTAACAACCACCACAGCAAAAACCCCTCCATAATAGCTATTAGTCAAACAGCTGCCACTTCATACTAGAATAGGCTGATCAAATTCTGACAGTTCTGAGCTCTGTAACCTTTTTTTCCACATTTCTTCTCAATTTGTTGTCCTCACAAATCTGTGTTGAGAGACATAACACAAGCAGCTTGCCTCCAGCTGGAATGGCAAGCAACACAGTCTCTCTGGAGCCAGTATTTCCAAAGATGCTCCCAAATATGCTCCTACATTCATTTCATTCAAAGGAATGTACAAGCAGCCACACTGTATTTCCCCACCTATATAAAATGTACACAAACTACTGACCCAGCCCCATTTCTCTCCGCATCAACCTATAGCAAACCTGAAATTACGGCTGCACTTCTGAAGGTCAATTCCCTGGCATTACTGCAGCACATTCCAAAAGGCTGATATCAACATTCCTTCCTAGAGAGCTTGATACTGGATTGGTGACTGAAATGAAGGTAGGTGGCGTGTAGAAGTGGAGTTGTTAAACAGCTGGCAACATCTGTGTTTCAGCTATTATCACACAACAGTTACTAACTACAGCCAAAATATTGAGCAATTTTTAGACTTATAGCAATTTCCACATTCATTTTATTTCTTCTGATCTGTTTTCAGCAAAAGCAGTAGTCATGAGGAGAAACTGTAGAAAATAGGTTTAAGTAACAGCAATCACTTAATATTGCTTTTGTATCAAGATCAGGCTTCTGATAGTTCAGAATGCCTTGTATTTTGAAGCATCTTGCTCAATAGCAAGAATAGGAATAGGTAGAACAGAAAATTGTAATTTGTTTCCCTGATGTTTCTTTATCCTACACAGCCACCAAAGAGAAACAATACAGCAACAAGAAGATGTATACCATATAAACAAGGTGTTTATGTTATTATGCATACCATACCATAAGTATGCATAATAACAAATGAACAAATGAAGAAATCTGAAGGGAACTCTATTAAATTTTATTTAAACAATTTAATATTCTAGTTTCATAGAATCGTAGAACAGTTTGGGTTGGAAAGGACCTTAAGATCATCTAAGTTCCAACCCCCTGCCATAGGCAGGGATGCCTTGCCCTAGACCATGTCGCCCAAGGCTCTTTCCAACCTGGCCTTCAACACTGCCAGGGATGGAGCATTTACCATTTTCTTGGGCAGCCTAATCCAGTGCTTCACCACCTTCACAGTAAGGAACTTCTTCCTTATATCTACCTAAACTTAAACTTCCCCTGAGTTTATACCCATCACCCCTGGTCCTATCACTACATATCACTAGTTTACCACTTGCGATCTACAGACAACTACATCTGCCACGATTGAAAAGAAAGACTAATCCAAAATTTACCTCAGTAAATTATCCTATACAGATTTGAGACAGAAGATACAAAGCTCCATGGGACAAGAGAACACTAGATTAATGTCTCACTTGTACATACGTGCCCTCAGCTCACTTCAGTCAGCACTGAAGTAAAGCAAAAAGAACTGGATCCCGAGTTCGTTCATCTCAACAAAACTCCAATTATTTCACAGCATAATTTCTGATGCCCCTCCACTCTTTCAAAATCTGCTGAGTCAGGAGATCAAAAACAGAGCAGCAGCTTTTCTGTTCATACTTCCTCAAAATAATTTGTTTATGAAACAGACACTGACGCTCAGTGCTGGGTATGAAATACATTTCTTTGTATAAGAAACTGGCCTTTTCAGACACCATTAATTTGCACATGTCCTGTGAGCCCTGTGTATTCAGTATATACTCACATGCATCTCAAAGCTTCACCCTCTATGAACTTACACACAAAGATTTGTGTGAAATACACACTGCAAAATAAACAAACACCCTAAACCAACAAACTGGTAAAGGGAAACTAGGATAAATTCAAATAAACTAACTTTAAAAGGCACACTGTGTTGCTAAATACAGTGATAACTTCCTAAAAGCAAGAATAAAGGTCAGCAAAGCCACCTGCAAAACTTAATTTCTTAAATGGTAAGACAAGAAATTTCTGCTTCATTGCCTTGGGTCAGAAGAAATATACCAGCACTTAACCATGTCTTGCAACAGTACACTGATTAATTCACAAGATTTTAAACACACAACCAAAATATCCTTCTATCTAGCTGATGATACAACAAATAGAGTTTTCAAACTGAAAGATTGCCCAAATTAAAACTTGTGTGGTTATAAGGCTATAAAATTTACATCCCTGCTTTTATGACACTTTCTAAAAACCACAGACAATCATAACATTGACTCCTACCTGAAAACCTACACTTCCAACAGCCAATTCATCCTAGTACCACACTAAACCATAGTTCAGTTCCAATTCAGAGGGAAGAATCAATCTTCAGGAGAAATTACATGAGATCAGTGAGCCTTTAAGGTCCTGCTCTCTCTGCCTGATCCCAGCCACATGGCACCATTCCTCAGATCAGCTATGCACAGTTGTGAGACCCTTCACTGCCTATTAGGCTGCGGAAAGTCAGATAGTTACCTGTGGGTTAGTGAGCTTGAAGGGGTTCACAGAAGGTATCCAACAGAAGACAGGGAAAAAAATTCCAAGGCAGAAGGTGAAACCTCTCATATTTTGCATGCAAAAGCCAGCAGATCAGCTCTTAGTTGCTCATCAATATAATTCTTCTAAAGCATGTGGGAAAGAAAAATCCTGAAAACACCTAAATACCAACCTTGCCCAGCCCTGCTCACAACAGCTTGTGAAATCCAATAGGATCAAGGAACAGTGTGAGCCTGTAGGCTTGCTACAGGTCGGAAGACAACTTTACAGCTATAAATGGTAACCAACATGTTTAACACCCAAATATCTCTGAACAGCTTGTCTTTAAAGCAAACCAATAATTACATCAAAACAAAGGGATTTTATTGACAAAACTAAGTTAGACAAAATGCATTCACTTACTGAATCCAGAAAGCAGAGATAGGTTCCTGAGCTTTGAATTACTGCTTGATTTTTAGCAAATCCAACTGTTGAGAAAACAAAGATAAAATTATGTGGCAGTTTTTACTGTCGTATTTTTTTAAGTCTTACTACCATCAGGAACAGATGAAAGGAAATACAAAAATCAGGATCAGGGAAAGTACACAATTTTTCTATATTGAAAGCAAGGTCATTTGTAAATATTTATCAGTGTGCCTATTTCAGTCATCTTCTCTGAGTGATTATCAGTTGTATGTGTTATAATTTTACCACCAAGTAAACTTAGGCTACTTTTGGTAGTAGTAGAACAATATAATATGCAGTATGTGTCTTAAAGAGTCAGCTACGTCAGTTTCACATCCAGTACCTCAGATCATATAGTCATAGAATGGTCTGGGTTGGAAGAGACCCCTAAAGGTCACCTAGTGCAACCCCCCCTGCAATAAGCAGATGCTGAAAACCCCTGGCTGTATATACATTCGTCTCTTCAGTTACAACAAATAATAACAGATCATAAAAAGGCAAAGAAAGAACAAGAGCTTGCTAAGCAACCTGTTCTTCCCATTAGGGACGTTCTGTTCTGTTCCACTATGCTCATTAAATATAAAGTATGTAAATGCAAAAAGCTTCCTGTGCCATTAGCATAACGGCACAGGTAATGCAGAGGGGAACCAAAGCAGAAGAATACATATACAGAGAGCACAGACTTGGCTTTTTTATACCACATATTAGACCATCTATTGAAGACACTGAAAGACAGTTTCAGACAAATGACAATACTGGCATCTAGGGTCTTTGTGTTTCTGACTCCCTGAAACTTGCTGAATCTTTTACCAAGCCATTTTAGGAAGTTCAACTGAAAGAAAACTTTCTGTCAGCTTAATTTCTGAAGCAGATGACAGCACTGGCAGGTCAAACTAATGGCAGGGCAGAAATAAAAAAGTGGGGGGCAGGGCAGTAATACACAGCCAATGGTAAGGATGGGATTGCAGCAACCAGCAAGATGATGACCTCAGCTTACCACTGAACTATGTCTGCAAGGTTGTTATCTGGGAATACTTTTGCATGTAGGCAATGTCTACCCAAGAGAATTATTCCCCCAGACAGCATTATCCAGTGTTACTCTGAAAAGCGCTATATGAATTCCACTTGGTCATAATACGTAACATTTAGGCTTCATTTAAAGTATTTATGGAATCAAGACAGGGAATCCAGCAAAAGATTGCCCTGACATGCAAACCAAATGAGGTGAAGATATGCAATACTCTGGGATTTTTACTCTTTAATGGGAAAACTGGAAACGTAAAGCTAGAAAAATCTCACCATGAAGTGAAGCAGGATAATTTTAAATAATATTGTCCCTAATGTTCCTGATTTTGCATTTGAAAAAAAGTAGAATTATATAATTCTCCACTCTTTTTATGTGATACAGGTTTAAGTTTACTTAGGAAACAAATTTAAGTGGGCTCAAAGGTTCACTCAGTTTTAATGGACATTCTTCTTGGCTATTCTGCTGAGTTGTCCTAGCACAGAAGAAGACTTATGACTGCATTTCTTACTGCCTCAAAGGAACATTATGTCAACTACCAACAGAACACTACTAATGAAGGCTCTTCTTTATAACTGCACTATTCTTTTCTTACCTATTTTGAGTATTTGAATCCTCACCTTACCTTCTCATAATCATGGATTTCTCAGGCTTACTATCTTACAGTATATTACCTTTTCAGACACATATGAATATCTAATCTCACATATACAGTTACTCTCATTCTCCTTCCTATTGGCAGTAAAAAAGCAGCTGGCAAAGTCAGTAGCTACCACAACAGCCGAGCTGAAACCTGGCATGAGGAGTTTTAGTGGGAAACAACTGACGAAAGTTTGCAGGTCTGGACATGCCAAACAAGCAAAACCCCAACACTGTGGAGGTCCCTACTAAAGCGAGAGGTAGAAGAACAGAACAGACCTAAATCTGCCCAACATCAATGAAATCATTACTCTCACACATCATTACCAGCTGTGAAGCAGCCTATACTTGTATTTCAATGCTGTCATTAGTATACCCCAATATTTCAACAACCTTCAGCAGAAAATAATGAAGCACTAGGAATCAGTAGGAAAAAAAGGAAGGTGGCTAAAGGCAACTACAAGATGACAATTACATTACTCTATGAACGTTCTGAAATATTTCAGATCTCTTTTTAAAATAAAGCACTTTACATAAAATACTGAAATCTTTAATACTTGTTATGAGAAGAAGTTGGAAAATATTTCTAACATTAAGACAGAAATCATCCTGAAGCTTTTACTACAGCAGATATTTTTTTAAGGGGGAGAGAAGAAAACACACATATTTTAACAATTATTAGTAAGGGAGATACAACTCCCAGTGGAAGAAACTAGATATTAAAAATGGTTTCAGCACAACAAATCCCATGCTTGGCATGAGGAAAAAAATTTCTTTCATATTACTTTACTGAACAAAATGCAACGTTTGTGCCAGGTCTTTGAGTTTTGTAAGGCCTGCTTACTTGGTGAAAAGAGCCTGTTACCATGGTTACAGCCGTAAAAACTTAAGCCTCAGTGAGATATTAACATTCCTCACTCTTGGAAAGAAAAAGGTTTCCTTTTTTTAGGCAAGTGACCCTTTCTTTTTTTCTAGGTTCCCCCCCTTTCTTTTACATGCTAGAAAAGAATCAGAAATAAATCCTAATCTTGTGTAAATAGTTGAAGATGTGAAGCCTGACTAGTACATTGTTTCTGTACTAAAGCATCTTCTTTTAAAGGAAAGACTCCTTACAGTTGTAACTAGTCCTTAACATAATAAAAGTAAATCACTGAAAGCAAACAAATACTATGGATTTCAAGTAACCTGCTCCTAAGATGTAACAACCGTGAAGAAAAGATGTCCTCATTTTAATGGTGACCTGAGAGTGACTTCCACATGAATAAGCTTGGGTTTGTTTTAAGGAGCTCTGCATTTCATACTATTATTTAAAACAATGCTCACAGCTGTCTCCTCCACCCCCAATTTATTAAACATTTGTTCAGTTTTCAACTATCCCAACTCTAATAAATGCAAGTTAAAACCAAAAATAACCTGACATATCCCTAATGGCACAATATACTCCTTGCAGTTCACAAATCAACTTAGTTTTAGGTTCAGCTTTCTAAAGTGCAAAGGTGATCTGACTTCAGAAGTCTAACATGAATTACTGCCAAAATGTTGTACCTATGTCTTCTTGCAAACTAAAAACTGGTTTACCCACAATTGCATCCTACTTAGCTTCTAGATCACCAACTACTAAGAGAAGTACCATCTGAAAAGAGACTGATCATCCAGTAGTTGGGGCAGGGGGGAAGAAGATAGATAAATTTCCAGGCATACAAGGAATTCTTGACATTACCTAACTCCAGCTTTTATCTGTTTTCCAAAAGAGAAAAATTCCCTCTAAGAACCTTGTCTGTCTTTTGTCAGCAGCAGCTCAATAATGCTAATATTGCAAGTTGCACTGTCAAAACAACATCAGTTCATGCTAGAAATATTAAAATACTACAAATATTTATAGTAACAGTTATGCTGTATTACTTCGGTATTGCTAAGTCTGACAACTGTTTAAAAAACAGCTTTACATAAGTCTATAGTAGAAAGAAATTACAGTAAATAAAGCCAGGGGCCTGTACCAAGGTGCAGACGAATTCAGTGCACAAATTCTAATTTCTCTGCATGGTTCAACATAGGATGAAAATTAAACCTGCTGAAAAAGAACTGGGCTTTTTCATAAGAAGATCATTTTGAGGGGACTGTAATAAGCCTGGGTTTTTTTCAGTTACAAAAGGGGTATTTTGTTAAAAAACACATAAACTGTCCATATTTTGCATTACAGTGTTTCCAAAGTGTGCCTTGTGCATTTTAAGTGAGGTAACTTGAAAGACACACATTTGGAAACAGTTTTCTATCAATTCCTACCTGTCTACTCATGCCCACAAAATCCAGAATGATTAGATATACAAATCCCACACACAATGTGAGCATCATGTTCTGCTTGTTTTGTCCTGCTGTTCTCCTTTGGAACACAGACCTGATCATCCAACTTCAGTGCCATTCAACACCAGCTTCTTCAAAGAGCAATGTTTTCTTTCTATTTTACAGTTAAGCGAGCTTGTCTGCTTAAAGTCCCACTAAACATAACCAGTATAAGCAAAAGAAGAACTGTTAGAGAGATTTCTTTGTTAATTTCCTCCAGTGGGTAAATGTAATTCATATTAGCATGTAAATTGACAGGGAATCACACCATACACCTTTCCTGTAGCTCACTAAACATATTGGTTTAGCCCTTTGTCTAAATACGCAGGAGTTTAGTGAGAGTTTTTAGCTCTCATCAAAACTTTCCTGAAACCTCTGGTTTGATCTAATCATCAAAAGAGATAGCAAAAATGTATTTTGTTCTATTTCAGGTCTATCCTGCATTTACTTTTAAATCTTTCTGTGACAAATTTTAGATTTCTTTTTTCTTAAACCCCATCTCCTGAAGATGACTCAGACCTCAGAAAGACACAGTAAAACTGTAAGTGTTAACAACATTGTGTATAGTACAATTAAACAAAATTCTTTTGCAGAGTAGCACACGAGTGTTAAGCCAAGTTCTTTTTTCCTGGACATATAAACAAATCCTACAGAACCAAAACCAACAGGGCCAAATTCTAATTTGGAATGAGGTTTTGAACAGAGAACTCTGGAAAACAGTGTGGGTTGTTTTTTTTAACATTGCAATGCAAGTGGCTACAAAGACACTTTTCAAACTAAAAAATAGAAGATGCCTGTGATAACAAGCTGACTCTCAAAAAAATCACTATTAAGCTACATACCGCCTCGAGGTTGAGATGAATCATTGCTACCAACAATTACTGGAACACCAGCATCTTCCAACTTCATCTTCCATTTTTCAATTATTTCAGCTGAACGATCCTAGAAAAATGATGACATAGATTGCAGCTATTTTAAGTGTATGGTGAACCAAACACAATCCAAAACAAAGATTCCTATCAGAGACAGTATTTACTTGGGCAGTATCTTAAATAAGGTCTGAAACATACCTCACTGGCATCATTAAAAACTGACAGCTCCATGGTTTCTTTAAAATCTTGTTCCCAAACTGACTTCAAGCATTCATCTAACCAGCATTCACTATTGTGAACAGGCATGATGACAGACTGCAAGAAAAGAAACAAATATCCCAGTGTATGTCAGTAAGCACTATTTTTGTTTACTTACAGTATAAGAATATTCATTAAAAAGTGGAAGTGCCAGATCCTTCTGAAACTTTCACCAGAAAATGCATCTTAAAAACATAAAAGTAAGCAAAGATCCTTTATTTCATTCTAAATATATGATTGACTTTCTTCTCTATCAAACTTATTCATTTTTGGAGTTCTAAAAGGATAGCTCTCCAAGAAACAAAAGACTACTGAAGCAGAAACACTAACAACACATCTGTAACACCAAACTAACCTGTTTCTAGTACTCCTGTGTTTCTTAGGACACTCTTTAAGCTCACTGCCTAACTGGAGATGCTCATATATGCAGCCTGTACCCTTGGGCTCTAACCACGTTTTTAAAAATGATTCTATTTAAAACTGCTACTAAGCACATCAGAAGATGCTGTATGCCATAGTTCCATAGTCTACCATTTCAACTTCAGGCTTTCCTATCACAGCCTCTACTGGTTCAGTCACACACACGCAAAGCATGAAAACCTACCTGAAGTACTTTAAAATTGGTTAGAAACCAGAGATGAGGGTTTTTTCTGTTCAGTTACTAACCACTGTTCTAATTAGCCCCCACAAAAGCCAACAATTGCCCCCAGATTCTTTCAGTATCTCACAAATAAACATTCTGGCTATGTTTGTAAAGGGAAAGGACAAACCCGTACGTGCTAAGGTTGCTTCTAGATGGGAAACGTAAGGCAAAGAACCCAAGTAACCTGTAAAAAGGCTCACTGGACATTTTAAGAAGTTCCTAGAAACAGAACTTCAACTCCTTATTGTGTGGTGTAACCATAAACACGTAACCTGCAGAAACAGAGGACTAGTTCCTATTGTGAACACGTGAGAATCTTAAGAAACAAAATAGTAGAATACTGAAATTGAATTAATCAAGATTTAGTGACATGTGAGTACGTGTACACTGTGCAAATACAGGCAAATCATACATGAGTAGGCAGATTTTGTGGACACTGAGGTGTGTGCTTTTGTTCTTCTACAGCAGTATGATGTATGGTACAATGACTCACAAATAAGAAACTTAAGAACATTCCACAGCAAAATTAAAACTATCGTTGTCTGAAATGAATGAACATCCTGTTTTTTGGCAGGATGCTGTAGAAGGCGAAAGGGGTGTTTAAAAGAAGTAGGAGGAAATCTGTCTAAAACTTTAAGCAAAGAAGGTCTTTGACTTCTGTTTTGGAAAGATAAATAAAAGAAAGACAAATAAAAATATGAAATTGATTACTAAATAATTGCAACAAAAAAATTCAGAACTTTGAGACTAAAAGAACAAGCAAAAATCTAAGATTCTAAACCAATATATTGCATTGACTCTTTATTTTAGTATCCTTTAGGTGTAGATGGCAATAAAAATACAACCTTGTACATTTATACTAATGGATCTAACATAGTTGTTCAGAAAGAAAAGGGTTCTCCAATTCTTCCAATGACAATATAAACTAGCCACAGGTTTTCACATCCAGAAAAATGAATGATTTTCCAATTTGTTTTCTATTTAACTCTGTAAAAATGTGACTATTCCATCACAAATCAGCTCAATATTGTCTTGAAAACTACAAAACTGGAACTTCTTTAGTTTATTTCACCATAATGAACTCCCGGTTTAAGTCAGGACAGCAGGTAAAAGCACCACAATTATGTTTGGACCTGTGCTTAGTTTGAACTGAAAACAATACTTTAATGGTAGCACATACAAAACCATTCATATATACCTGATTGGCTCTAAGGTACTCAGAATTTAGCATAAAAACTCATAATAGATTAGTATGAAACCTAAAAGTCGCAGTTGGTACTTGTCCTGAACTGGGCATTCACAAACTGGCCTTGATTATAATGTGAGTGTATCAGAACACTTCAGTCTCTTTGGTTCATTTAAAGAGGCATCAACCAGGGCCCTACTGCACTTATCAATTTATAGCAAAAAAAAACCCCCAAAAAATGAGCTGGTAGTAACCTCAAAAGACTGTATCTATTTCTTTTATGATCAACAAACATCTCCAAGGACAGAAAGACCAGCCTTGCTAAGGCAATCTCTAAAAACGGGCATAAAGGAGACCTGGTGTACCATTTTCCCAATGGCTGAAGTAATTTTGCTGCAATTTATGCCAACTATCACTTCCTGGTCTCTGCAGAGATTATTATTCTAGTTCTCTTTGCAGCAGCCTTTCCTGTATTTGAAAACTGCTACTATAAAAGTGAACTACAAAAATACGCAGAAAGCTCCTTCAAAGTAACTTTAAGTCAACACAGGGACATAAAATGCAAACGACTAATGTATTTTTGTCATTCCAATATCAACTGAGTGACAACTGAGTCAGAATTATCCTTTCACTAGCAGGATCCAACAGAGGAACATCCTCATGGCCTATACGCCAAGCTCAACAGTTAATACACAGAACTATCATCTGGTTTTGAGCATTGTGACCCTACCTGGTTTTCTCTGAACTTCTGATATTCTACACTAAGACCTGAAGCAATTTTAGGTATTTTTAGTAACGTCATATTGCCATCATTAAGCTGAAGATTCTTGGCTTTGCTGCAGAATGAATTTTGATGTACGGACAAATAGCAGAATGTGAAATGGTTAAAAGGTGGTTCAATCCCCTTCCTTCTACAAATGTATTCACAAAAAAGCCTCTCTTCTTCCCTCAGCTAGGCCACTGAAAACCAATACATCAACCACATGATGGGAAAGAAGTAGAAAAATGGGAGGTTTTAAAAAAGTGTCAGAAACCATGCACCTGAATGTTTTGAATCCAACAGATCTCTTGTTGCTGGCATTACCACCAGCATCCTTCAGTAAGGAGATGCATACTGAACAACTCCAAAGTAAAAACTTACTTTCAGTTTCCACAAATTTCAGTTCAAGTAGATGCCCACTTCCACATCTGAGTGTAGAAAATCTATTTTAAATATCATTTTCACACTGAAGATATTAGTCAGAAACCGTTATTTTTAAACCAAGTTTTCACATAAGTCATTATTCCAAGCCCTTTAGAAACTCATGGCTGCTGGCAGAAACACACCAGTTTTGCCACATCTCCTCTGTGGGACACTTTAAACAAACCCAAAGAGACTTTTCAGGCCACAAACTCTGACCTGCATTTAAGGTGCGAGACTGTGAAGTTGTCCATCATTTTCGCTTGCCTATTGATCTGTATGGTTTTGCTTTACAGATGTTTGCCTCACTAAACCTAAATCGCTGCCAAACCACAACAGTTTTACGTGTATAAAAGAAACCCAACCCAATAATAATTAAGAAAAGCCCCACACATTGCTGCGGGCAGCACTAATAACGCCGGCCCGTCGCTGTGCAAGGCCAGGCAGCGCACAGCCGAGGCCGCCCCGCAAACCCCCGCTGCTTTCCTGCACCCAGCAACCGCAGCACCAACGTCTCTCCACAGCGAGCACC
>NW_009928953.1:0-1992 GCF_000696875.1 Nestor notabilis
CGGGCTGGCAGACCACCCGGCCCGCCCCAGCGGTTGTGACCGAGGAGGACCGGCGAGCGACGCGCTCCTGCTCCCACCCCACCCCCCGGGCTTTCATTAGGTTTTCCACAGAGCTCAGCAGAATTCCTGAAGAGTAAGTTAAGGGAAAGTTATTTACTCGTGTGCCGAGTGCTTACACCGTTCTGCACGGTGCGGCAGGCGCTGCAATGTCCCTAACGCTCCCTCCTTGTCATGTTCAAATAGTGCCAAAGGAGAGAGATGTAGGCACTGTCCCGTGCCTCTGCTTTCACCTCATCCTTATTATCGTAGCCTATTTATTTTACCCATTTGTCTTTTTTCATGGAGCCAGTCCTGAAACCTCTTACTCAGGAAAACTTCTCATTGACTTTGGATGAGGTTTTCTCAGGGTAACGTCTGCACAGTATGGGTCCTTGTTGGTTCAGCCTTATAAAGAGCCTGTTTGCTTGGTACAAAATGCAGTAGCATACTCACAGTGTTGGAAACTTCACTTCCTGCAGCTGGATATCCTCCATCCCCATTCCCAGCTGCCTCCCAGAGCAGAAGGGGTGTGCACTGCGGAGGGGCATTACTGCAACCATTGTCTTTCGTAACAGTTGTGACTTAGGTAGGGCTATAATTGATGAGTTTCTGTGTCCCACAGTACTCCTAAATTTCTTTCTTCAGATGTATTCCAAAAAGACACATGCTGTAGATGACTCCTTTCTGGCAATTCATAGGACAATGAATAGTGGAATTGTAAGTGCCTTGTATTTAGGAGTTTCCAAGGCTATTACCATGCTTTGTTACTGGGCCTACTCAAGAAATAATCTTGTGTCAAAGCTGGTATCAGAAGCCAAGAGGACTTTTATCATTTGGCACCTGTGTTTCCTTGCATGCAGCCGCATGGCTATAGCCTGTATTTCCATGGATGAGCACATGCATTCATTCACACACACTTTCTTTTTTTTTTCCATTTTGTCTTATGCTGCATAAATCATTAATGCTGTATTTAACATGGTGTTAAACATTGTTTCCCAAAATAACCAATAAATCAGCTTTTAGGATCAGCTGCTGGTGTTCAGCTTGTGGATATTTTGTTTCTCGTCACAGTACGACTTCATTGATACAAACTTTTAGCTAGAAGCCATTACTGGACCCTTCATTTCTAAACTTTCTAAATGAGGAATGATAGCACATGAGAAGCAGATGAGTCAAGCTGTTCCACACAGAGCTTCCCAATCTAAAATATGCTTTTGGACTCCCAAGGCAGTGTGGAGGTCAGAAGAGAATTTTTGAAGTGACTGGTGATATTAACAGTTGAAAGATCAGTGGAGGTCAGTACAGGGGAAAAAAAAAAAAAAGAAAAAGCAGTGAAGATCGAAGCCACAAACTGTTTTAACCATTTTAAGAAGTCAGTCTCATTGTCTAAAGAGTAAAAAGTCAGTCTGTAATTTATATCCTTTTTTTTTTTTGTACGCATGAAACTGTAAAAATCAGAGGGTAGGCCCCAAAAAGAGTATGACTGCCCTTCATATTCTGAGTTCTTTTAAAAGTAGATCTGGAGCTCACCCTATTTGTTGCTGGTTTTTTTCCAGGTAAGTACATTATACTAAGTTCTGTTGGTATTGCCATTGTAACAGCTAGAAATACAGTATATTAAAACATGTAGAAGTTGAAATTCTTAATTAATTGTGGGACTGCAGGAGCTGAGGTTTTATGAAGATATCTGATACCCTGAAACTTGTGATAAAATCACTGGGAGTAGCCTTAGGAACAGCAGGAAAAAACAGAAATGTGCCTTCATTAGCCCATGCTTTCTGTGTGCAGGATAAACATAATATCCAATACCTGGTATAGGAAAGGGTTAACAGCCTGACCTTCAGACAGAAGCTCTTGTTGACCCTACTCTGCAGCAATTGGCCAAAAGGTTATACTCAAAGGGAGAGCTTGCTAGGAGGAGGGAAAAATCCAAAGAGAAATGCTTAGGGAAAG
>NW_009928953.1:2023-13255 GCF_000696875.1 Nestor notabilis
AAGAATACTTTGGCTTCAGGAGTCTGATGGCCTGGCGGAAAGCAAACCCTCATAGCAGACAGTATGAGGCTGTAGGATTCATCCACTGAAGGAACCAGACACAGCAAGAAAAGGTCAATTATCAAAGTCTGATTTGTCCATACAATTTCCCAAGAGGTTTATGAGTATAAAAGAATGAGTTGCCAGCAAAACAGTTTCATATTTAGTAATTCAGCCATTCAGTATGAAGGTACATGGAAGAGCTACTTAGTCACTGTCTTAAAGGTAGCCACAGAAAGTCAGGCTCTAATATGGCTTCCCAGAGCTTCCAGTGGTGTGGTGCTAGCGCCTCTCCTACAGTGCGCAACAGTGGGATGCACATATGGGAAGTCTCTGATGCAGCTGGAGTTTCCTGACAGTCTCAAAGGGAGAATATACCTCTAAAGCACCTAAGTGACTGTCAGGTAGACCAATCCGAAAACCCAAAAAGTATTAGGAACAACACATTTGCATGGGCTTCTTGAATCAGCAAGTCTCATGAACTTGCCAAACTCCATCTTCATAAAGTTTTACATGTTATTTCCATAAGCAGTTTCACACTTACTTGCTATAATTTAAAACCTTTCAGCCTGAGTTGATGCCTTCATTCCACTGGAGACATGGGCATTTAGCTTAAATTTTATTTTTCATGGGTGATTTTGTCCTGTTGATTCATACCCTCTCAGTCTCTGCTTTACTTAAGAAAACAAGCAAGCTTTTCTGTTATCTTTTCAGAAGACAGACTTTCCCTAGATTATCATACCTTCTCCAGCAAATGGGTGGAGGAGAGGGAAGGAAACATTTGGAGGGAAAATAGGCCCCAAAGTTTGAGTTCAGGGCTTTTCAAAACCTGTTTTACATCCTGTGTTTGCTTTGCAGAGGATTTCCATAATGGAGAAGAAGGAAGGTGATAAACATACCACTGATCAGAATGCAAGTCAGAACATCATGCCAAGAAGAAATATAGGAAACCTTGGCAACTTGGTAACGTTTCTGTAAAAGAAGTAAATTAAAAAAAAAAAAATTAAAAGGAAATAAAAACCTGTGTAAAAGTTTAAAAAGCTGCAAAAACAGATGTTCTGTAAAAAAAGCAGCTCAAATGTCACAGAGAATATTGCAATCTTTCATTCTATTTTGTCCAGAAGCAGTGTTCCCATCACACTGTCATATCATCAATTCTTCTAAAGTCTTGTCACACTATTGACATGAAGAGGTAAAACGATAAAGAACATCTAATTGAATTTAATCACAGTCCATAATAAAAAATACACAAAGTTTGGGCCACCTAAAAACTACATGAAGTTGGTTGACAGTTGCATTTTACCAGATGAACAAAGATATGTAGAAATAATTTGGAATTTTTATACAGGAATATAAAGTTTATCTTTGGAGGAGTCTTCACAATTGCCACATCACATTCAGTAAGTTTTCCACATCACGCAAGTCCAGAAAAATAATCCACTCCAACAGCATTTGCCTCTGCAACTACTGAGGCACAGAAGTAGTTCAAGCTAGAACTTTCTATTCTAAAGTGAACTGTCTCACAGGCTGTGAAATACTGAATAAGGCTTTGCAAACCATCTCTTAAAGAAATGGGTATCTCTAGGTAAAGCTTGTTTCAGACTTTGGATTCTGCAATACATAGACTATACTCTTCTTCACAGACTAGAGAATGAAAGTTACTTAGGCTATACCTTCACTGTTACAAAATATGCTTTTATCATCAGATAAACACATAGTAGCTATTCAGCTAAAAAATCCTAATGAAGAGCATGCATTTTAATTTTATTGTGAGGCACTGTAGGCAAGACAGTCAGACATGGTGGGAAATAGGCTACCTTGTCTCCAGTTAGGATTTTACAACAAGATAGCAGTGTACAATTTTTATCTTTGTCAAAACAAAACACCTGTGTATATCCAAAGATGAACACAAGACTTGCACCTACTTAGCCTTGCCTTATTTACAAGTAGTACCTTGTTTGAATTCACCCCTTAATCAGCTTCAGTATAATATTTGATTCTTGTGAATAAAGCCAGATAATGTTGCTGAGATAGAAAGATCTCTTGTATCCTAGCAGGACGCTAATTTACAACTTTCAAACTACTAATATTTGCCTTTCTCAAAACGGACAATGCCATTTCACTTTTTGGAGATCTGCCATGTTAGCCATTCTAAACCTGAGCCATTGTATCATTAGTTCAGTTTTACTTCATATTTCACAAGAATATTAAAGGACTTACATAGAATCATAGAATTGTTAGGGTTAGAAAGGACCTTAAGATCATCTAGTTCCAAACCCCTTGTTTATTACCTGTTATCAGTTCTCCACCCCTGGTCAGCTCTCTGTTGAATCAAGTGCAATGTCCTACTGTTGATAACTGTATTTTAATTTTGCAGGTACAGTGGTCATGTACCTCTTCCATGAATCTTTAAATATATTATCTCTGTGTAAAACGGTTTATAATATTACTCCAAAATTTTGTACTAGCTTAGCCCCTTGTAAAGTCTATGATAATTCTGCCAAGATCTTCTGTGAGACTAGAATCAAGGCATGCCTATTTGGCAGCAGAAAAATCAGCTTTTTAAGCTGAAGTGACTCAGTTTCACAAGATTTCATAATAGTTAAGGAAACACTATTACATTTGTGAAGGAGAGGAAGAAGACCACAGGACTTAATGCTGGGGTTGACCAATGTGCAGCTTGTCTAATATGCTGGATCCCAAACATTTCTATTTACATCTGTATTCCCCAATCAAATGTCATGAAAATAGCAGTGACTGAATGAAATATTTTAATGTCTTAACTTTGGATTCTGTTATTGTGCATATTATCTGGGCTACATCGTTAAGTCTGTAGGTGAAAGTTGACATTTGAAGTCTGTAGCTCATATCATAAGAAGCTGTAATGATGCTTCACAGAATGTAATCCATGTTCGTTTGTGGTATAGTTAACTTCCTGGAATTAAAATCTATTTTGAAATGACTACAGATAATGAATGAAGAATAAGAAATCTATGTTAAAAGTGCCTTGCTTAACTACTGACTATGTTTGAAATGCTATGTTTTCAAACTATCTATCTTGTTCATAATAGCGTGTATGTTTTGTATATGGTTTCAGTGCAGTACAGCATAAAGCCTCAATGGCAAATACTGCCATTCAATCTTCTCTTGAACTCATTCGCTATTTCCTTTCTGTCCTTTCCAGAATGCGGATATGCAAGTTACCAATCCACCAGAAGCAGCTGCACTTTTTAAATTACATCAAGCACACCATTTTGGTGAGTTTGAACACTCTTCAGAACAACACTGCAAGCAGGATCTGTTCCCCAAGTGGCACTTGCCAATGAAGATAGCATCTGTGCTCTCATTATTAACATTTATTTACACTTCTATGAGAGATGTCATATATCCTTTTATAACCAAAAAGGAAAATGTTTTCTATAAAATTCCTATCCTTGTCATAAACAAAGTTTTACCAATGGTTTCAATTACCCTTTTAGCACTAGTATATTTACCAGGAATATTAGCTGCTGGTTTCCAGTTGTACTTTGGCACCAAGTATAAAAGGTTTCCTCAGTGGCTGGATAGATGGATGTTATCAAGAAAGCAATTTGGACTTCTCAGTTTCTTCTTCGCTGCAATGCATGCCTGCTATAGCCTTTGCTATCCAATGAGAAGATCATACAGATACAAGCTGCTGAACTGGGCATTCCAGCAGGTATGATGGGTATGGAAACAGAATTATTTGGAAAAAAACTGCTCAGAAATTCCTCGGTTTGATTATTCAAGCAAATCTGAATGGGGGGAAAGACGTTTTCCTTGCCTTCCTTTGATTTTGAAGCAGATCCCTACAGAGCACTGTTAAGGGATGGAGCAGGACCTAGTTGTTAAAGCATGTAATAGAGAGTCAAGAGTCAACACAGCTATGCCAGAGTGTATTAAATAAGTCATTTTCTTCATCTGGGATTTTTTATGCCTGCAAGATGCACATAATTATACCTGCCTCACAGGAACATTTAAGTCTTTGGCACACTATTAACATGGATTAACCTTCTCTGCCCAGTTGAAATCTATCTACAAAAACTAAGCATGCACCATTTTTAGACATCTTCTTTCTAAAGTGAATTAGCCAGCTGAGGGCTGAACTAAATCACAATAATCTGTATTTGCCACAAACTAAATTTGTGAACACTGATGTGTTCAGAGCCCACAATTGGGCTGATGCACACCAACTTGTTAAAAGATAGATAGAATTTCAATCATGCTTCTGAGTCATGGACAATAATTGGCTTGCAAAGCTCTCCAAGATCCTCTGTGACTAGAGAGTTCCTAATACTTGCATATTACGTTGAGTGCCATAAATATTGCAAGGAATATTCAAATATAAGGTATAGACTTCAAATGTTCATTTTTATTACTCCCAAAGTCTAATCTAGAGTTTTATTAAAGGCACAGTATGATGTTAGCAGCTACTTACTAATTCTGTAAATAGTCAAACAGTCAAACCTGTTGAAAACTCTGAAATCAGACTTACTGGTAATCTGACTTGAATGGATTACCAGAAATTTCCTTGAGATTCTAGTCATCAAGATGCAGACATGATCATATTTCAGGCATATTACACCATGGTGAGCACTAGCAGCATCAAAGGGCTGTTGCAAGTAGTCATAAATAGGAGAAGCTTTGACATCAGTTTACTAAAATCACAATCTTTTAATCCATACCAACTGTTATATTCAGTGAAGTTGAATGTACCAAGTTGTTCTTAATCAAATAGAGCTAAACAACCATCCTGGCAGGATACCATAATTAAGCATGCCCGCTGAATTAGCTCCCTTAAATAGTGCTATTAATATATTTGCTGTTGTTATAAGCTCTCAGATACAGTATTTAGCCATAGACGGAATTTTTTTGTCAAAGAGTAAGATTTCTCCTGCTGTGATGGCAGGTTAACTGGCCTCAGAACCAGTGTTTCCTGGGCCAAGACACTGATGAAGTCTAAATTCTTCTCATTTAAAGTCCAACTTTGCTTTGCACATAACTGCAATGGAGACTTTGCCATCAGAAGTAATAGCAGTTACATTCAGAAACATTCAAGCAAACAAAAATACTGTGTTTTTTGGCTTATTTCCTGAATATTATGATGAAAATAGCTGTATTTCACACAAACGGCAGAGTATGCCAGTCTGTCATTTTAAATATTCATTTGGCAGGTCAAACAAAAAAAAGAAAATGCCTGGATTGAACACGATGTTTGGAGAATGGAGATTTATGTGTCTGTAGGAATTCTGGGACTTGCTTTGCTGGCCTTGTTGGCAATAACATCAATTCCATCTGTCAGTCACTCTTTGACCTGGAGAGAATTCCACTGCATTCAGGTATGCATAAATGTCATTATTGCATGTCATTAGTCCTCACTTGTAGGACTGCATGTTATCAGCTAAGACTATTAGGAGTTAGAAATATCAAACACAGAGGAGTTAGAGAAACCAACCTAAAAGTTTGTTTCATGCTCTGTCAGTTTCTTTGCAAGAAATGTTTATTTCATCTGTTACTTTGTCAGGAGAAAAGGCTGTCAGGTTCAGGGTATAAAGTGGGAAGAAAGACAACTCCAAACCACTTCTTCGCTCATCTGACTTCACGACCAGCAGCAGTTGTCCCTTCAGGATCCATTCTTAGGTCAAAGACCTCTGGTGCCAAAAGCATTTAAGTCACCTTCTGGGTACCTTATGTTTCATGAATGCCCTGTGTCCTGCTCAGTTGGAAGTAGGTGGTATGGAACCAGCCAACGCTGTTCCTATACAACACAGTACATAAGGACAAATGCTTGTTGCTCCCTTGGAGCTGCTTTGGCAATTCTTTACCATCTGAGCAGTACAAGGTGACTGGAAAGTCCAGAAGAAGTCTTCTGCCCAATAATATATGCAAAGATTTTCCATTAGCTTCATAAACCCCTCCAAAAGGTATATTCTGAAAAGGAGACATCTTAGAACAGATACATAATCAAATGCAGCCAGTCCTTAGTTTGCTACAGATGTGCTTGTTTTGTTTACCTAAGTATCTGGTTTGCTCTTAGTTCTCTATCATATACAGTAATAATAAGGGGTAGTTCTGCTGGCATCAGTATGATCATACTAAAGTTAAGCAAGTGTTGAATTAGGTCCCTGAATACCAAAATCTTAAAATTCAATGACTTACTAAGTACTTGACATTTGAAAATTTGACCTGAATTTGAAAAGTAGCTCTGAAATGTGCATCTTCCAGCAATTACTGATCTGAGATTCTACCCACTCTCTGAAGTACATAATTTGTAAGAAGTTTTCATCTCTACGAAGAATATACATGGACAGGTCTAGGAGAGAGTGTCTGAATGTATGACTGCTTGCAGTACTAAATTAATATGGTCAAGAAACTCAGAAGAGTAATACTACTACATTAGATCTGTTTTATAAACAGATAGATAAACATCATACTCGAAAATCAGATTCTGTAGATTTAGCAGTTGGAAAGGCAGTGTTTGACTTCATTGATGAGTAATTCCATTTTTGCAACAATATCAAGATTCTTATGCAGCAAGAATCTCAAAATTACTAGTAACTCTAGCATAAAGATTCCTTTACTCCTGTATTTCATAGACATCCGAAGCCAAATTTTTCACTATAACAGAATGAAAGACTTCAGTATCCTGTAGTTGTGCAATGGCTTTTGTCATGGTACTAGACTTACTAGAGTTTCTGATATTAATTGACCTTAAAATTTTTCTTTGCAAATAATCCATTAAGCTATTTATAAATCTGCTTTTGAACTTACAATAATTTATCACAGAAAGAAAGTAATTTGGGATACAGTTGACATCTACAAACTGAGATACTGAGAACTGACCCTTTTTCAGGAATAGCCTGTAATCTCTTCTGTGTATTAGCTAAGTGTCATAGCAGTGCATGAAATATGCGCCTCATCTGTTTTCTTTTACAGTGGCATAGAGGGGTATAGTTGGATTCTTGAATTATAGTTCTTAAATTTTAATTTAAAGCCAATAGTCTCTTTTCTTTGATTTATGTGAGTTGGTTGAGGCCCCTCCTGATTTCCATGTTTGCTTAACAAAGCTCTTTTTTCGCCAAGTTGGAAAAAACAGCTTACTATTTTCTTTCTCTTTTCAGAGCAAGATGGGATATTTAGCTCTGCTGCTATGCACTGTTCACGCACTGGTGTTTGCTTGGAATAAGTGGGTTGATGTTAATCAATTTATTTGGTATACACCACCTTCATTTATGGTAGCAGTTTTTCTTCCTATTGTAGTTCTGCTTTGCAAATGCATACTACTCCTTCCATGTTTTAGGAAAAGGATAAAAAAGATCAGATATGGTTGGGAAGATAACACACAAACCAATCAAACCAGTGTAACTTCCAGACTGTAGCTTAAATATGGACATTTCCTTTCTATGTATGAAAATATGCTCAAGGCCATGAAATGTTCACCTGCTAGCTCTGCTTTCACATTTTCCATAGATGTTTCTTTCTCACTTTTCATTTCAACTTTAGGAGTGTGGAATAGTTGATGCAGTTGAACTTTTTCTAAGACAAAAAGTGGAAACACTAATTTTACACTCCAGTCTATTAACTGTTATGGTATTTGATCATTTCTTTCTTCTGACTCACAATTTGTAAAATCCAAGGTCTTCATTGCCTCAATCCTGATTCTTTCATAGGCAAAAGCAATCATAAAGCATTGTTACAGGTGACCACAAAAAGTCAATAAATGATTATACCACAGAACCCAGGAATGCTTTCTGCTTCCCACAGACATGTTTGCTTCTTTGTTAAATCTCCATATTACAAAGGGACAACAACTAGAGTATTTATCATCCCATTCCCCTTATTGCCTGCATCCTGTGTTTCACTCTGCAGAATGGGGACCTTGGCACATGAGCCAGACAGAAGCTGTGTATTCCCAACAGGCCTTGAACTTAGGCAATTGCGCAAGCAGAATTGCAGGGAACTTTACAAGGTAAATCTCTACTGAGCGTGGGCACAGTCTAAAAAAAGATAGAGATCTGGGTCTAAAAACTAGGTGTGTCTGTTTACTTAAAACGATAAAACATTTCCCATTTTTTATTCCATGAACATGTCCTTTTGTTTCTGATGCTGGAAATTTTCCATGCTTTTGACCTAAGCCTCCAGCACTTGACATGTGCTAAGCTTTATTTGCACAAATTATTCCAGTGGGATAACTCACGTCAGGTAAATGTGTTTTACTGTTTACTCTGGGGCCAGCACAATTGTGTGACTGGAAGAAAAACATTAAAAATAGACATTTGAATCTTGACATTGATTTGGTTAGATTTTCATTTAAAGTGGCTTCTGAATGCACTTGCTTTTACAAAAATTTTCACATAAACTATTTAAACCTTACTTTCTGTATGTTGCATAGGTCTGGCTGAAAGTTTTAAATGAATAATTCATTTGTTAGTATCTATTTTTAAATATGTTATGCAGTTGTTAATATTTTCACCCAGCATCAGGAATATTTCTGCCACTCTCTCTGAATGAGTTGACTAGGACATGGAGTGATGATGCCACCTGTTGCTGGAATCATCTGAATGATGAACTATAATTGGTAATGGCTCCAGTATTAAAACAAACAGGAAAACAATGTATGTGTAAAAAAAATATGTAATGTATGGTGCTAATGATTCTGCGGCTAATGATTCTGTTGTACTTTTGTGGACTTGGTACACTGAGCATAAATAACAGCCAAATTAAGTAGCTACAGGGATACCACATTTTGCATTTTCCTGGTTATAACTTCATTCAACTTAAAAGTTGGCTTTGTTATTGGCACTTAATATTCTACTGCAAAAATAACTTGGGACATAGTGGCCTGTATAGACTGAAGAGAAATGAGTGGCATTGTGTGTCAAATCAGTTATGCATGACAAAAGCAAACACTCTAAAACACAGGAAGCTAGTCTGCAGTGTGAACCTAAGAAATTTCTAACAGAACAGGAAAAGTGTGGTTGTCAATGCACTAGCATTTACATCTGTAGAAATGAAATAAATCAAGTATTTTAGAAGTCATACTAGAGATGAAGAATAATACTTGCCAAAAGCTTATTCAGAATATTACCTGCACTTTGATGTCACGAGTCATAAAAAAATAATAAAATATTTTTTCCAGTGGAACAAATTGAGGCAAGTGCAATGATAAAGAAATCTCTTTGTCTTCTGCATTGTCCACTAGCTACTCATAAAGTGTGCTCAAACTTACTACTTAGGACAAAGCTAAGACTGCAAGTATTCCAAGCAACCCCTGTATACATCAATTGAAAAGAATGATGTTTGGTTTTATCAAAATACATGCTAAATCATATTAAATTGTACTCTCCCAAATCAACCTGCTTCTCCCGTACTTAGAAAAGCTAGAGAATTTAATTCAATCTTTAGCTTTGTTAAATTCTGGTCAAATAGTTGGACTAATTGTTTACAGCTGGTCAGAGAAGCCACCCCTTTGACACAGAGGAATATGAACAGCCTCAGGTATAAAAAGCATGTGGCACAGACAGCAGAACTCGACCCTTGATAACTGGAAAGGGGAGAATGAAAACAATCCTTGGAAGAAGCCATTCAAAGCTATTCATATGGCATGTATAAAATAAAATCAAGGCAAATTGATATGTGTATGCATGTAGAGAGCACAATAGTTCAAGGTTTTGCAATGCCTGTACGAAGTCAGCAAAGTACTTCAGTTGTTACATGTCTCCAATGTATTTACATCAGAGATACAGAATTTAAACTCTGGGAGACACTTATAAATTGTTGAAGGGACTTGGGGAATTTTAGGACAAATTTACCCAGGTAGCCAGATCCCAGAATCCCAGAATACTATTCCTGAGAAGTAGGAAGCTAGAGCCAGGGCTGTGCTGGTGATGGCTTAATGCAAATTCCTGTTGACAGCAGCATTTACTTTAAGCAGTCCCTCCCTTTGGCCACTCTTCTCTGTTCTTTCAGTTCTGCAAGTTTTTAAAACTGTGAAGTTAATGAGACCAAGGAATTGGATCCAGTTGAAAAGGAATGCAGGGAAAAGAATGACTGAGCCAGATCCATGCACTGGTCTGATTCACCTGACAGGCATACACATATGCCAACAGGAAGGACAGAAAAAGGAATGGCGTAAAGGGGCAGTTTAACTTAAACCAGCTTAGACTGTATGGTTGCAAGTGCTCCTGAAATTCAAAACTTCAGTTATTTCATCCTGTTTCAGTAGCAAGAATGTTTCATTGCTTCACTATTTGTCATATTCTTAGTTTTCCATGAATCAGTAGGCAAAAATGTGTTCTAGAAATTGTCACTGAAAAACATACAAAACTGATTGACCTCTACATGACTGTGCACTATGTAGAGATTATAATCTCACATCTTCCCTTCTTTTCTGCAACATCCATAGTCTCTGTTAGTGTCCCTTGATAACATGAAAAGTTATGTTAACCATTTTTGAAATTCAGACTAATTTTATTTAAGCTGATTTTCTTAAAATGACATTAAATGAATAATTTAGAACAACAAAACAGAAACAGATTCTTGAAAACATGTTGAATCCACCCCTGGAGAATGAAGTCTGCTTGAGTCACTGTAAGTGTCTGGCAATGGCTGACTATTGCCACTGATTTTTTTCAGTAGTGCCAGGATTTCCTTGACTGCATCAGCGTGTTTAGCTGCTGACAGCAAAATAATTTCTTTTCATGAGACCTTGGACTTCTTAAAAGAATCTCATTGAATCCAGTTGCACCAGGGTTCAAATTTTGCATCACTGATCTCTTCTATAGCTCAAATTTAACATCTGAATGGAGGTGGTGAGGCTAATTTATTAAGAATGCATAAGTTTTCAGAGATTTTCAAATGAAAATATATAAAACCAGTCAGCAAACCAAACTATGAACTTATAAAAAAGACCACAGCTTATAAAAAAGCTACTTCCAATAAAGATGATGCAACAGAAGATATAGTTTGTCTTTTTTTGGTTGTTTTTCTTAATGTATATTTCATCAAGAGTATAGTACTGAGATAAGTATGTCCTTGACTTCAATAAAGATGTGCACTCCCTGTGGGACTGGTAAAATACTGCCACTGCTACTGATGGAAGTATTTGGTCCTTAAATTTCATCTTTTGGTCTCATTACTGGAAAAGAAGTGAGGCAAGGGGGAGGTGGGGGGGGG
>NW_009928953.1:13286-19008 GCF_000696875.1 Nestor notabilis
GGGGGGGGTGTTAACTGAACAGTCGGTCTTGTACTTTGCAGTCATATGCAGCCTTTATATATATGCGTACACTGTTTTGTTGGATGTACTCTACTTAAAAAGAATTTTCCATGTGAATGTCTACATTACTTGAAATGCTGAGAACTCACTTATTGCTGGACTTAAGGAATGGCCACATAACACATGTCTGTTTTTTTCTCTGCCACTTTTTCCAGGCATTTTATTCTTGCCTGGCCACCTGCACCTGTGCATATACCAGAATAACTTTTTGAACAGTGCATCTGATTCATTCAAAAATATTCTAAGAATTCTAGAAGGAAATCATTAAAAATAAAACAAAAAAAAAAAACAACAACAACAACAAAAAGAAAAAAACACTAACAAGAAGCTGGAATGGGAAAAAAACAAGCCACTTGCAAGGAACCTTAAGCATCTCTGCAACAGTTTATCTCTCATAACAATTGTTTGATGGCACTCATAATCAAAATAATGACAACTTTCTCTTGTTCCTTCTAATTTGCGACAGACTTAGTACATTTACAATGATATGAACATCCTAAATTATTTATTCCCCAATAATGAAAGACAGGGGTATTCTGGGGCAGAGGAAGGCTGGGGCTATGAAGCTATGCAAAGAGGCATTAACATGGAATCATAAAGGAAGAGGACAATTTGAGATTGGGACGAAGAGGAGAAGAGACATTGCATGTACTCAGATTTTTTTGCAAGAGGAAAGAGTAAAGGGAGCCCAATGGAAAAAGGGGAAAAACAAGTTGGTAGGGGATACTGAATGAGATTAATGCAACACTAGGGTGACGGGTAAAATGGAGGACAAGTGAATGGCAGGTTGTAAAGAGTATGAAAAAAAATGAAGCGAATCCTTGAAAGAGAGAGTATGAGGGAGTTATCCACATGGAGCTGAGGAACTGAATGAACAAATACAAAGAGCCCAGGTGTGTGCAGAGTTTGGCCTGCAGAAACTGTTAAGTTGCAACCACTTCTCCATCCCTGAAATACCATTTGAGGCATTTCTGGGGAAATCTGTTCAAATTCCACTGATATTTATGAACACCAGCAAGTTATAGGTGGTTCTATGACTTGGAGGAATTATTCTCTGAGATGTAGCCCTGCGATTTTTATACGAATGAAGAACATACTATTTCTGAAGCTAGGGAGACATGAGTCATAGATACTACTCCACTTTTCATAATGATCTAAACATAAACTGAGATATGTTCAAATAGATTATGCAGATAGTGGAGCAGACATGGCTGCTTTACTTCCTGGTAAAGCGTACAATATGTTGTGCTAAATGAAGGAAAATGTTTATGTAAGACACAATGAAGATAAGCCACTCTTAAACTATTTAGGCAAAATAAGGAACCAACTGAAACCAGATTTAGATGGTGCATGAGACTATATTCAGAAAAGTAATTCCTAATAACTTCAGGTTTATCCTTGTTCTGATACCACTATTCTATTGCAAATTTTTAATCCTTGCCATTTAGTTTTTTCAGAGGCAAAATTCCCAGTGAAATCAATGGCACTTTTACTTGGCTATTCAGAGTCAGGTTTGCCCCCTGAGGTCACCTAAATACGTCAGGTCTGTGTCCTCCTTGACACAATTGCCTATAAATTGTTTACCTTCTCCAGTTTTTGGGATGTACTCTATTCTGCTGTGTACCCTCCATCAAGACAGCCTTATCAAGGGAATAGCATTGAATTTTATTACCATTTCTCATTACCAGAGCCTAGACTGGAGCACTCCGTATCACAACACAACAGCTGAGCCACAAAATCTGCTTCTCACCAACAGCCCAACTTCATTCAGCCCTGTTTTAACATCCTATGCTTGCTAAAGTTATTTCCAAGTTCCTCCCTGAGAATTCTTCCATATAATAGGGTTCTTACACGTTTCTGACACTGAGTTGCTAAAAGAGTAAGGGAAAATTGATGGTGGGGAATAGCAGTGGTGAGGAAGAGGAAAATAACAGTGTAAGTGGGAATGAAATACACTTAGCTACTATAATGAGGAGAGGGTGGGTAAATGAAGGAGGAAACTGAGAGCCTGCAACAACTTTGCAAGATGGAAGGGGGTAAGGCCACTTTCACCTGTCCTCCTGATCAGGTGGACTGTAGCAAACATTCACAATAGTGTCACCCTTGCTGGTCTGCCCTTTAGTCCTGACCCGTAAGCTCTCGACTCGCTCATCATCCACCAGAGACAGAACTCCAGGCATTCCAGGTGTTCTCTCCACATGAAGGGCAACTCTTCCGCCTCGCCCTCCTGGCCTGCCTTTCCTAAAAAGCACATAGCCATTCATGACAACATGCCAGTCATGCAAGCTCTCCCACCATGTCCATGTAATTGCAATGAGATCAAAGCCCAGCAACTGCACGTTGACCTCTAATTCTTCCTCTTTGTTTCCCATACTATATGCAGTGGTATACAAACACTTCAGAAAGGTATTCAAGTGTGTCAATTTCCCAGGAAGTGTGCAAGAGGATACTTCATAGTCATATCCAGCAGGCGCTTCCTTGGCTGCATGCACTTACAGGAGGTGTCTTGACTTGAGCCTTGTTTTGCTGTGTGGATGGTCTATAACTCTCTGCTTCCCACAGCTTTCCTAGTTTGAAGCTCTCCTTACCAGGTTGGCCAGCCTGTTGGCAAAAATACATGTGCCCATTGAACGAGATGGATCCTATCTCTCACAGTCAGTGCCGATCTTCAGACAGGGTCCCATGGTTATAGAAACCAAAAGCCTGTTGCCAACACCAGTGACGCAGCCAATTGTTTACTTGGTGAATCCACCTACTCCTCCTCTCATCATTTACCTTAACTGGTAGATTTGAGGAGAAAACTACCTGAGCCCTAGACCCTTGACCACTGTCCCCAGAGCTCTGAAATCCTGTCTAATAGTTCCCAAGTTATCCTTGGTATCACTGGTGCACACCTGAAAGGTTAGTAGAAGGTAATAATCAGGTGTGTAGACAAGCCTTGGTAGTCTTTCCATGACATCTCTAATTCAAGCCCCTGGTAGACAACAAACCTCTATAAACAGGTAGTCAGGTCAGCAGATGGGTGTCTCTGTCCCCTATAGAAGGAAGTTACCCACAACAATCACTCACTGTTTCTTCTGGGTGATCCTGCATGGCACAGTGTCCAGTGGCTCAGCTGCTTCACTTGAAGCCATGCCCAGCTCCACCTCAACTTGGAAGGCACTAAATCTGTTCTTCAGCTACAAGTCTTCAGGAGGAGCAGGAGCCTTTTTCCTACTACAGGGAGCGACCACCTCCAGCCCTCATCTCCTACAGACTTTTGACTTACTGACTGATGTGGCACAGAGCCCACTTGCATCTCCACTGTAGTGGGAGGTTAAGATCCTGAAGCTGTAGGGTCTCTGAGAGTATCCTATCTATCTCTTGCTCACCTTTATGAATTCTGCACAGCATGCTTACTTCCTCCTTTAACTCCCTGACCTGGCAACATAGCTCATCAACAACAATAAACCTCCTGCAGAAGAGATTACTGTCAATCCCAGCTTCACAGAGAAGCACCAGGCACTCCCTGCAACCTGAGACCTGCAGAGCTACATCTTCTCTCAGAAGGTCTGTCTGGGTGGAAGCCTCTAACACATCTGACACAGCAACTTCAACAACTACCAGGGAACAAGCTCTGCAGTGTGTCATAACCATATCATAGGGAGCGTACATACACTACTAGAACTGGGGATGAAGGGACCTCCTTGTACCCTTCAGCAGTCACTGCTGTCCCCATTTGCCTCTGTCACACAACTACTGCGCCAGTCCACTGCCTTTGTTAGCTGCAGTCAGATAGTCACAGAATGGTGCCCAGTACATTACCACGACTAGAGAGGATTCAATAAAACTAGCTGGAGATCAGTTTACAACTGATTAAGAAAGTGCATCATTATGCAGTGGGCAGAGTACCTCTGGAAGTTGCTGCCACAGAAGGCTGGGGAGGCAAAGAGTATAAGCAGGTTCAAAAGGGAGTTAAACAAATTTGGAAACAACAGCCCCTAAAACAACACTAAAAGGATTTTGCAGACATGTACCCTATGGCATCACTAACTAAAATATGGATATGGGAGGAGAGTACAAAGAACAGCAGCCAGGCTTGCACACTCTCCTTAAATATCATTTTGGTTTGCTGCTCTTCATAATACACTAATTGGTTAGATAGACTATTGGTCTAACCAAGTGAGGTGTTCCTATATTTCAAGAGGAAACGTCTGTCAGACTGATACAGTCCTTTAAGTTCTATGGCTGATAAACAAATTTGCTAAGAATGCCAACTTAAATCCTGAAGAAAAAGCTATTGCCTTGACCTTGAGAAGAACTGCTTAACTCTCAGGCTTTGCAGCAACTCCCTGGCCTCAATTCATTTCTGTGGTATTAACTACATTAATCTTAACAAGACTGGGAGCAGAACTGGTATTTCATTGTTCTATAAAGATATAGATTTTCTCTTATGTGCTAAGTTGATCTTGAATTACCACAGTTTCATTTTTTTTGTCAGGGAATATTTTACACAGCTGGCACAGTCCCATTCAGTGAAACAAAATGTTCAGAATAAACTAGCTGAAGACCTAACCTATGGCAAGGAACATGTAATAAGACGGTTACAAATATTTTACATGTTAAATTATATATTTCTACATTTTCACAACCATGATGCTATGTATTACACATTTTGCTTCTCCTCTCAAGAAAAAACTGTGGTCTGCAGCTTTGTGAAGGAAATTCAAAAGAAATTCCAAAGAGCTAAAATCCTGCTGGTAAAACAAACACGCCAGTCTTTGGCTGTCAAATGGTGGCCAGACCACAATCTAGCCTATGTTTCCCTCAACTACTTTAGTATTCAGGCAAGTATTCTTGTCTTTCAGTTTTGCGATATTCTTTGTTAACAGGCCAACTGACTGAAAGTTTTGCTCTGGATTTGGTTTGCATTATAAAAATAATCTATTTTCCCCCTGCTTTCTGGGTCCAACAATTATTGCAGGCACAAGATCACACTTTTAGAAGCTAGTGTCTCACTTTGTAGATGCCTTTTAAGTTGAGCAGCCACAAACCATGACGAAAAATTCTGACCTTGTATAATTTATACCACAAAGCAAATGTTGTTTCAGACTTATAAGGAGAAATTGGAAGGTCATGCATGACCTTGTCCTCCACACAAAGCCAAGAACAAAAGTCCTGAAACCCCTAAACTGGCCTTCAACAATAACTGTGGAAAACCATAGTCAGAAAAAGCTAGGAGAGGTTTCCTTCCTTCAGCTTTTTTTGGTGAATAAGATTAATCTGCTAGATCATAAAAGCAGAAACAATCCTCACTGTTTTATTATTTAACTTGCCATAGAAATAGAATTGTAAGCATGGATCTCCTCTACTTTTGGTTACTTTGGGGCTTGGGGTTGGTTTGCTTTTTTTGTGGGGGTCCTCCATTTTGGATGAATTGCCCTCAGTTTGTAATTGCTCTTACGAAGAAGGAGATACCTTGTCTTGTTTCAAGTAACTTGCTAGAATTTCTCAGTGATGGCTTGTTAAATGTGCTCTATGAAGGCTTTCCTTCTTTCCTTCCTTCTGTCTTTTTTTCATCTTTTTTTCCTTTCCTTTTTTCTTTCCTACTTTCTCCTCTCCCCTCTCCTCTCTCCTCCTCTCCTCCTCTCCTCTCTCCTCCTCTCCTCTCCTCTCCTCTCCT
>NW_009928954.1:0-15813 GCF_000696875.1 Nestor notabilis
TGCTGCCTGCCGCAGCCCACCGTGGGTGGAGGCAATCACGGCAGAGCCCAGGTGGCGTAGAGTTTCAGGTGCCCGCTTCCGGGTTCCCCTCAAGGACCACCACGCACTCGCACAGGCAGCAGGTCTCCCAGTCGAGTATTTCTAATTGCAGGAGAAAATTGGAGCACACAGCCATCAAAATGGGGGGAAATGTAGCTATCCTTACTCAACAAAGAAGCAGTAATCATAGTGAATGATGATAACATGGAGGAGTATGCATTGCCCTTTTCATTCTTTAATACCATGCTTGAATCTCAGTGTAAGGAAATGGCTTCACCTCCTAGGCTGGCCATTTGCCCACACTCCAGTGTTTGTGATTTCACAACCGTTTTATGTCTCCCTTCCTGTGTACAGGGCTAACACTCTTAGTCCTTGATACACACTCATCTTGCAAAACTGCAAGTGATTTTTATCCCATATTTTAAACTGTAATTCCCCTTAAGAGGCTATAAAAAATTAAACGACTTATCATGATCAAGAAATATTGTTTGTTTTCAGGAATGCAATATTTTCTGAATGACCAAACCAATAAGAAATAACCCCAAAGACTGAACTTTAAAATGCCTTAGCAGATATTTAAAGGAGAGAAGAAAAATGCTACTGATCTCTAAAATGCCGTAATTTATGTTTTGGTTTCCAGAACCATGCTCTTTTTCTTTCTGTGGATTGTATTACCTATAAATTATTTGTTTTTTGAGAAACAGTTGTTCAAGTAATTTTGTTGAATGAAAAGTATCTTTGGATGGTGTAACCATAGTGGTATTATAAATTAGCCTGGCAAAGTTCAAGAGCTGATTATGCCATTGGCTCCACTGCATGCAAGATCAAATTGTGACTTGCACAAGGAAACCGTGATTGGACACCGTAAAACTTTTATCAAAAAGGCAGCAATCCATTCACCTTTGAGGGGAATATATAAAGAATCTTCAGCAAAAGCAACTCAAAAGGGAAATTAGTACATCTGAAAGGTAGAACTCTTTTTAAGCAGGGGGATGATACCTTCCGCCTACCTGGAGAACATACCTTCCACCTACCTGGAGAACAAACACCATCAAGAGAAAAGTAGTGCAGCCTTCCTTGCTCTGCTTTGACACCATGCTTTTACAGCCTTGATCTCAAGAAGCTATCCTACCAATGGTGTGATAGATCAGCTCCCAGAGCTGTTCGTCATATGGCAGCAGAGCATACCAAAAACCTTATGGATAGGTGTCCATCACACCTGAATGTGGAGAGTTATTGTTAAGAAATAGTAAAACTAGGTGGATTATAAGCATTTGTAAAATAATTCTTATTTCCTCTTAGTTCCTGAAAATTCATTATATATTGAGTAACGTACTGATTTAATTTGTTCTGCAAGGAGCTCTAAAAGGTTTGGATTGAAATTTTACTTTATCCCAAGGGATTCTCCCAACCAGTGTCCTAAACAGGCCAAAGTCAGTCCTCCAGAAGTCTAAGGTGGATGTTTTGCTGACTTTCTGTTCTGCTGACAGACAGGGTACGCCACAAAGTGACCACACACTAGCTATATAATATGCAATTTATTAAACAAGCACACTAAAGCCAATAAGCAAACTAAAGCAAGCCCACTAATTTGAATTATATATCTCTATATATATAGGGAATAAGTACAACAAAGCAAATCAGAGATAAAGGTATGTAAGTAAAGTACCAAAGAAAGTTGTCAAAGCATTAAATCATTACTGCATAGCGAGAACAGAGATTAAGAAGAAATACATCACCAGTTACCACTGAATAATCATGCAGGCCCGCACTTCCAGCAGGGAAGCCCCACTGCAGCCAATGCCAGGAGTCTCAGGTAATTGGGAAACCTCCTGTGTGGTGCATCCACCCACAGGTGAGGCTTCTGTCGTGGCCACAAGAGGGTCTCGCTTTTATACCCTTATCAAAACAACCGGATTTATGCCAGATCTCTAATTATTTACTCATGGGACCGTGCAGTTTCTCATGATCTCACCGTTGTCCACTCTGAGAGTGTTGGCCAGGTGCCCCAGTGCGGCCAAGTATGAAGGTCCTAGAACAGCTGCACAGCTGTGTTTTCCTGCCTTTTTCCAACAAACAGTCACAATGAACATAAACATATACACTCTACTGAACACACTGTGACAAAAACATACTTTGTTATGCCTCTCAGTCATGAGAGGGAATCAACTCCCAACTAAATTCCCATCCATTACACCTTCTTCCTGACTTCTCCAAGGATCGAAAATGCATTTTCTGGTCACTTTGCCCAAGACAGCCTCTAACCATAGCATCACCCATCAGTTGTCTGTTTGTGAACAACAAACCTACCTAGGCATCTTCCCTAGTTGGCTCACTAACCAGCTGGGTTAGAAAGTTATCTTCCACACTCCCCAAGAACCTCCCGGGTTGTTTCCTCTCTGCAGTATTGTACTTCCAACAGACATCTGGTAGATTGAAGTCCCCCATGAGATCAAGGGCTAGCAATCATGAAACTTCTCCCAGTTGTTTGAAGAATGCTTCATCCCTACCTTCATGCTGGCTAGGTGGTCTATAACAGACTCTTACTAGGATATCTGCTTGATTGGTCTTCCCCTTGAATTTCACCCACAGACATTCAGCCTTCTGACTGACAACACTGAGTTCCAAGTAGTCAATGCAATAATGCCCATGTGACACCTCACCATGCACCTCATGTCACCAGAATTACATTCCCTTTGTGAGTGGCATTCCCTGGAACAATGGTGCATTTTGATGTGCATAGGATTGTTTGTTTGGTGTAGGAATCCAGTAATTGTAGGCTGTGTATTTTCATATCCCCTAGACAGGCTCTGATTCACATCAGAATCTAATATGGATGTTCCATATTAGGAGCTGTGCAGGCACCGTAATGAAGATGACCCTTAAGAGAGTGTGCATCCTACCTCTCCCCAGTACCCAAAAGACATAAAATCTCCTCAGGTCTTAAATTATTTGGCAATTCGTGACTTAAAAAACAACAGAAAACTACCCTGGGTTTTAAGGGACTTACCTGGAACTTCGTATTGCCAGAGAGGTCAGGTTTTGTATGACAAAAAGCACATTTGCACTGTTAATAGTGCTGAGGCCCTGAGCTAGACATTAGCTTTTAGGTCTGCCTGTTGCTTACTGTGTGAGGACAGGGAGCAAAAGACCAATGTCTGTTAAACATTTTGCCTATGCTGATAAACTGTGTCTCAATGTTGACGATGAAGGCAGTTAAAGAAATGGGCATTTTGTATAGCTATCATAACAATCTTTGCAAAGGTTTTTCTCAAGTGTAACTTAGCATGTAAATGTCTGTGTGGGTGATAAGATAGCTGTGAAAACAGCCAACAGCTTCCTTCTTTCTGTGACTTTAATTATTCAGTGCTTTGCTGATCTGCATTTCTTGTCCTTTCAGTAGTATTGCTTGAAGAGAAAGACTGACTGTTCAACTCATACAAGCCTTAGGCAGAATTCTCTTTAGTGATTTAGAAAATTACTACAGGGACATTAAAAATAAAATGTAAAAAACTGTCCTCCAAGTCTTAGCTCAGGTGACTCTGGATTTCGTTATGACAACATTGTGTATTAGAATAACAGGGGGTTAAGAGGGTGTAGGAATGAGGCTTGAGACCATGACATATATGGGGAAGGGATTAATGAGGTCATGACTCTAATAAGGGTGATCGGTGATCGGCTGCTGATAAGGGTGCTATCAGATGAAGGCCAGATGGCTAGCCTCAGCGGGGTGGAAGAGGGCCTGATGCTAATGTTTCATACTTCTGTGCTGTCCATGAACCCATAGCCCACATGGTGCCCAGTGGGCACCTGACTCTTGTTATCTCTAGTTTGCATACCAAAATGCACTAAAGTGAGAAAGCGGCAGCTCCCACACCATCTGTGATGGCAATAAATAGTAATTTGACTACAGTCTTACTTCCATTGCTCTCAAAGCATAAATTTGGCATTTGAACTCTTCCATGGCAGAGGATGAGAGTATGACCCCACTTTGCAGACAAGAGGACAGGCTTGTTTCTCTCTTCAAAACAGGGACACCTCTTTGGTAAGATTTGCGCTTCTGACTGGGTCGGGTGATACCCAGGTGAAACTAAGCTTAATGAGCTACCAATTGGTATTTCCATACAAGTTCAGTTAGTCATTGGCTAGCTTGGGATTTTAGTGCTAATGCAGTAAGAATTTATCAATGACAATTCAAAATCTTCAATGGAGCTTCAATAAACCACACTATTCGTGAACCTGCAATCATGAAAGTTCTTATTGAACATTACTAGACATAGACTGTTAAATTGGTTATAACCAGAAATTAAGCCCAACTGCAGCCAGCCCCTCTCATCTCTGAGGACCGACTGGAACACAAGAGGGGGGTATTTTCTGCCAAATTTCTATATTCTTAATGCAACAAGAGCTTGAGGGAAGAGAATATGTAAGAATGAAAAAAAAAAAGGTATTTCACAATAACTGGCTCTTAGAGAGACACCGTACCATTGAGGCATATGCTTAAATTCAAGCCCAGGAATATGTCCAAAGGAAAAGAAAAAGGTATTTATTTTTTATGGTTCGATTCCCAGCTGAATCAAAGCCTACAAACACTGAAGAAACAAACTTCATTCCAGGCCAAAAGGAAAAGGAAATCAAGGGATTAAATTCCATTCCCCACAGGTTTTGAGGAGCAAAGATTAGCTTTCTAGGAAACCTGGCTCAGCAGCTATTATCATGCCCACCCTCCTCCCCTCTCTCCCTCCCGCCGTACAATATTCCTATGAATATTACAGGTTTTGGGTAGAATGTAGTATGTCTGGAAGGGCTTTGAGTTTGTTTCTATGGAATAGGTTGATGTTAACTCTTAAACACAATCTGGACAAAATACAAGCCCTTCTCCTGCCTATTTTGTTAAAGGAGGAAGGGCTTGTATTTGACCTAATCAGCACCCGTAGAGCAAATGAACCTGCAAAGCCTGGACGCATGCATAAATCCAATGGTTCTAGGCTGAGAAGGGCATTACCAGAAGAACTCAACTCTTTTCTTCCAAAAAAAAAGTGAAATTATTTAACACCCCTTTTGAAGCTCTTCAGTTGTGCAGTAAGTTCTTCACTTAATATACTTATCTCCAAAATGAAAATACCCACTCCTTGACAGCTATATCTGTCAAAGTAATTGTTTGCTCCAGTGCTCAGCAAGACATACAGGATTAATTAACACTTCATGTTGATCCTGAAATCCCTTTGATTTCCTGGCAGCTTAGAACTGACAGGGAAAAAAAAAAAATCCATAAAACCCAAAGTAATACCACTCAATAAACTATCAAAAAAAAAAAAAAAAAAAAAAAAAAAAAGATGGTATCACTATTCAGCTTCTTCTTGCAGCAGAGCATTCATGTTTAATATACATACTTCTTTTAACCTACACAACCAAACTGGTAGTGCATTATTAGCTTTCAGTGTTTATTTTGGGTTTGGGTTTTTTTTACAGCAGACGATAGACTTAGATCAAATAGCAGTAGATTAGAAATTATGTGATAGATTTTATTATAAGATGGAGAAAGCCTGACTTGGTGTTTCAAGTTGGTAAACCATTTAAACACACACTAGAGTACATTGATTAAGTCTATACCATTGGGGTTCTGACTAAGAATGTGTTTAACTGCTTTGAATTAAGGCCTTAATTGATGAAAACACATCTAAAAAAACATGAGAACCTAACAGGACCTTCTCTAGTTTGATTCTGAGATTTGCCTTTCTGCAATTTTACGCTCTCTGACCAGTCTGAAAAATAGCTTAATTGGTGTGTTACTTTTAGGAAAAGAAACAAGCCTGATGAGTGTTTTGGAGGCTGCTGACAGCTCGATTTGAAAGCAGTGAAAGATAATAAAGCCTGTCATAGGAATTGACTGGTTCCATTTGTATCTAAATGATAATTGAAAGCTTCTGAGACTCCTTCCTTAGTATTATGTCTTAGGATACTAAGAAACTTTTATAGTAATTTTTATTATTGTTTACATTAAAATAAATAAATGGGAATATGATCTATTTGGAGTGTGATAATCCTACAGAGTTCCATCTGGCATGCATTTTAGTATTTTTATTTTTTGCTCCATCTTGTATAACTTGTGTCAGACCAGAATTAAGTCATCTAGATAGTAACTGCTTTAGCAAATGCAATAGCAGTTGTCGTGGTTTAAGCCCCTGGTAACTCAGAACTACACAGTCGCTTACTCACTCAGTGCTGTATTTTAAACTTTAGTCTGAGAACACAGCACCTGCACCAGCTACTAAGAAGGAAAAAAATAACTGTTGCAGCTGAACCCAGGACAGCAGTGCAGAATAATGATAGTAATGGACCAATAAGAACATCAGAAAAAAAATAGACAGGAATTATTTTATCACTTTTGTCACTAGGTAGTTTAGAAGAGTTTTGCTTTCAATTTTCTGTTTAAAGAGTTTTAAACACTCATCAAAAATATTGTTAGTGACAAAAGTTACAAAACGGTGGTGACAGCGTCTAGTTCAAAAGAAATTAGCAAATAACACATTTTAAAATTTTACCTCTAATTGTCTGTTCCATAGAAAAAGGACTCTAATTTAAGCAAGGACTAGAATTTTATTTAACTGGCCTAAATCCTTACATGGTAATTAGTAAAAGTGATTACTTTTAAGACTTGTATATATCCTGAGCACGCAGGGGCTATTCAAACACATTGAAAATATAACATTACCTTCATCATTATCTTCCACATTACTGTGTAGTATATAATGAAGTTGATTTAGTGGGAACTTTCTGCAAAATTCAGCTCCATAGATAGTGCCAGTTTGTGCAGTCCAAACTGCTGCCCCTAAAACACACCTCACTTTTGAAATTCCAAGGAAATCAGGAGGTGGACCTAATGGATTTGAGTTTAAATTATATGAGAACTGAGAAACCTGAATTTCCTAGGAAGTGCTCTGAAGCGGACTGCCATGAACTTCAGATCTGTGAGCTAGGCTTGAAGGCAAGGCTTACTTCCCTGGGATCTCAGTTCTCAGCAGTTTTGTGACTGAGAGGAGTATGAGTTCCACTGGGCAGCTGCAGCATGTGTGGGACCACTACAAGGAGAAACACAAAGTCTGTATGTATGTGTACATGACCTAAAACAACATTCTACTGGAGCAGGTAAGTAAGGCTTGATTTTATTCACTGGTTTGATGACAGTCCACTGGAGCCTTTTCCTGCCAATTACATTCTTTACTGGTGAAAATACACCCCATGTGAATTAATAGCTTGCTTCAGCACACATAATAATGTTCAGTGAAGAGCTGGGCTTGCCTGGAGGCAAATTCTGCAGGTGGTAGTGGGCACACTTGTCAGAGATCTCACCTGTGTCAGGCACCTGTCTGGCACCCATGGGCAGCAGCTATAAGATCTTAATTTCCTTTCACTTCCTGAAGCATTTACTGCCAACAGACAGCCTGGTCCAAAACCTTTTTCCATATGAGAACAGTTTAGTATTTCTGGAAGAAGTTCTTAAAATTAAAGCTTCTACTATACAGCAAGATGACCATAGAATCTAACCATAGAATGGTTAGAGTTGGAAGGGACCTTAAAGATCATCTAGTTTCAATCGCCCTGTCTTGGGCAGGGACACCTCACACTAGTGCAGGTTGCTCCAAGCCCTGTCCAACCTAGCCTTGAGCACTGCCAGGAGTGGGGTTTCCAAGAGTCTCTGGGCAACCTGTGCCAGTGCCTCACCACCCTCACAGGTAAGAACTTCTTACAAACATATAATCTAAATCTCCCCTCTGTCAGTTCAAGGCCATCCCTCCTTGTTCTATTCCTACATTCCCTTGTAAAAAGTCCCTCTCCAGATTTCTTGTGGGGCCCCTTTTACGTATCATAAGACATGAGGTGTCCCCTGAGCTTTCTCTTCTCCAGGCTGAACAAGACCAACTCTCTCAGCCTGTCTTCATAGGAGAGGTGCTCCATCTCTCTGATCATCTTCATGGCCTCCTCTGGATGTACTCCAACAGGCAATTAAGAATGGGATTACACAAAAAGATAACTTGTGTTTTCTTATGCATAGGTGAAATATTGAACAGAACAGACACACGTTTGCATGTGAAAAAGCACTCCTTGCAGAACAATCAGAAGGCTGCTTTGCCATTTGTATGAATGCCCTGCATGCACAGCCTGTGAACACACAGGCTGGTAGCAAATCATGTGAGCATACCCAGAATTAATATTAAAATGTTATGTAGGATGAATTTCTTTGCATGCAAACAGTATTCTGAATGACAGAGGCTCCCCTTCTTGAAGTTAAAGCTAGAAGGAGACTCATCCTGAATAGCAATGCTCATATTTGCCACAGGATCCACTTTTCTTTCGGCCTTTCTGACACTGATAGTGGAAGACACATGCACGTGTGCTACAGATTGAAATCTCTATAGAGGGCAGTTGAGGCAATGCCTTGGAAGTCTGCTCAAACATTCTCCCAGGGACTGAAAACCAAAAATTACTCTTTGTTAGAAAGTTGCTTTTACAGGGGATGAAATGTAAGGTAGTTGGTAGGTTTATAAAATAACATATAGGAAAATATAATGTTTTTCTGTGACAGTGCCTTCAGTCAAATCAGTTTTCCCTCACACACATACTGAGCCAATTTTGTCTTAGGGAGATCTGACCTCTTACATGTAGTTCATTATTTTTCTAATGTGGAAGAAGATTCAAAATTTTGCATTTTTCATTGGTACAAGACTCTTTCGTCCATCTTCTCTGAGTGAGTGTGCTTTGATGCTTTTCTGGTCTTGACAACCTTCTTTCTGTTTTCCTTCCTGGAAGCTGGTCATGCTGCCAAGAGAAGGCAGCAATCAAGAGCAGAAGCTGCACGCCTGGTCCTGTATTAGGTAACGAGGGGATTTAATTTAAAGGATCGTTAGCACAGCAGCTTTGTGTCTTACCATAGTTACCGCTCAATGTACATATCCTACTGCCAATTCATTCTTACTGCAAAAGCAAACCTCTGAATTGTTCTGTTTTCTTTATGTTTTCTTTCAAACAAAAGAAGTAAAGCCAAATTTATGCTGAATCATTGGAAATGAAGTTCTGTGTCATGCTACACAAACAACAGGCACTGCCCTGGGGCTGCTGGATAGAAGCATAGATCACATACCTGCATTTCCACAGCTTCACAGGGGACTAAATGCACATAAAAATCCAGTGTACAGCTATAATGTATCTTTATGTTCATGTATAAGACATTTTAATTTTTCATGCTGTCGGCTTCCTTCTTCAGGCTCCATTACTGACAATACACTGTTCTGTTCTCTAATGAACAGCATTTTGTCTCAAGTCCACCGTTCCTGTAAGATCCAGAGCAGCCTCCTTCATGCGCAAGGCTGCACATGATCAGATCACCATATATCCTTGAAGACATATTTTTTCCAATAGTTATTGACTTGATTCAGGTTGAACCTGCTTTAGGAGAGGAGAAAACAAACAAACAAAAAAAACCCCAACAACCAACCAAACAAACAAACAAACAAAAAAAACAACAAAGCAAAGGAAAGAAAGGAAAAAAAACCCAAACCAAAAACCAAACAAACAAACAGAAAAAACACAAACAAAAACCCCCACACCAATCTGGTTGGTTTTAATGCAGTTCATTATTTTTACCCCAGAAGGAGATGCAGTGTTCTGGCCCCTACCTCTGGGGGCAGATGGTTCTCCTGCCCATTCCTTCTAACTGATCCCAGGAGATACGAGTTGGTTTGCTGGCAAGAAGCCCATACTTGCAGTTATATCCCACCTTGTTGCTATCGGGTAATGTTTGAAGGTTAAAGTCCCCAGATCATTTACACTTTAATGTTGTTCTCTTTCAGTAGGTAGTGCAGGAAAAAGAAAAAAATTGTTCCTGCAAGTTTTACTGTCGTCTGCATACTGCCTGCAAGAACCACACAGACAGCTATCTTGTACACTAGAGGCCCCATTTTCATGCAGAAATATGTGCTTTGTCACTACTGACCACCACCTGTCTTACTGCTGGTCTTACCAGGATGCCATGTGTGCTCCTGTCCTGCTGGCTGACAACTTCCTAGCCACTAAGGGAGGGTCTGTCTGGGAGCTGCACACTCCAGCCAAATAAAAATCCTGTTCCTTGCCTTAGGCTGTATTTGCTGCTTAATGCAGCTCTGCCATACCTCTCTGCCGGGCAGCTGCCTTTGTGCTACATGTAGAGTTCCCCGAGCACTGCAGCAGAATGCAGTACTTAAAAGCATATGTGGGGATACTCCAGTAGATGGAGGAAATTTGTATCCTGCAGGAAAGGAAAACTGGAAGGAAGTTATATCCTGCAATAAGAAAAGACCAAGAAATGCATATGTCATCTAAGCATGACCTGCCCTGGCTCTCATACTTGCGGATGCTAGTGCTTGAAAAGCAAGCTGGGCGACCCTCACCATCTTTGGTAAGGTAAGAGAAAAACAGCTCAGGAGTTCTGAGCATACTGCTGTGTGAGCATCCTGCTGTGTGAGCACTACAAACCACATAATACGGAATTACGTCTGAAGCTGAACTACTGCTCTCTGGTAGAAGCCAGAGCACTGTTGCCATGATTATTGCATTTGCAAGGGAAACTCTCTTCTGCATCTCAGAGCACCCTGCAGCTGACACCTCTGCGCTGCCTCCTCTCTCTGGAGGTCCCAAATGTCACCTTGACACCTCCTCTTTCCTCAGTACACTCTGTCCTGGCAGAAGTGAACACAGGGTCAGAACGGGGATAGACCTCAGGGATGCTGAGCAAAAGGCTCCTGGCCCTGGTGAGGGAGGGAGGGAGTGGTCTCCTGGTTCAACAACAGTGTTTGAAGTTGTAATAGTTGGAATTAATGGCAGTATTAATGAAGAATTAGTGGCAGAATTGATGGTGGTATTAATGGTTGGAAATTGGACATGCCCAAACAGACAAGGGAGTGGTGAGGCCAAGGGCAGGGACAGCAAGGCAGCACACTGGAAAAGTGCTCTCTGGTGTCAATCTCAGTTCCATCTCCCTGCAGCCTGCTTGGAAAACTCTCCATGCTTTGTAACGTTCAGCTGTTTAAAAAGAACAACTGCCACAGAAGGCTACCTGTATTTTATTTATCTTGTGATAGAAAGCACTGCACAATGGGAAGCAGAGCTGACACTTTTCATATGCCTAATGATGTATTTGGCTTTCTCTGTGACAGGTTATTTATGATTTTAAATTTTCCTTTGCAGGTCTATACTTCTGCAAAAAAAAAAAAAAAAAAGCCAATGCTTATTAACTGGAATAAGCTTTTTTTTGTTGTTGTTTTTACCTCACTTAAAAGTACAATCCTATTGCAAAATTTTGGCTGCTACCTTGCCCTGCGCTGCATTCATCCTTTAGAGAAAGGACAGGGTAAAAGCAGCAGCTCTTCGTCTCAGAAAACCATCAATTTCATTTGGTGTAACCACTAAAAGGGATAGAAAATGCAGCTTCTCCTCAGATTTCAGTGCTGGGGATGCTTTGCCTCTCCAGCTGACGGGAAGAATATGGGGGTACACAAGGAAAAGAACACCTGAGTACCCAAGTACTAGTGGCATAAATCCAAGAGATTTATAAATCTTAAATAAACTAAGGCAATCTGTAGAGAACAGTTTTAATAAGCTCAGTGCAGCTAGCATTAAAAGCCAAGCAAACAGCTCCAGTCTGCTCTAACTGGATTATCTGAGGCATATTTGCGAGAAGCCCCAGTAAAGTACACTTTAGTAATCCAGCCTGCAGAAGACAATGGAGTATACGCTCATATGCTGCAGCAGTGGAATGGGCAGCCTAGATAAGGCAGGAATCAGTTACATGGATGTCTGCTGCAGACTCATTCAGAAATGCACAACCCCACTGTTAAAGGCAAGCGCTGGAGATCTTGCAAGCTTTCCTCAGGCAGGTCTGGCGTCCTGAGGAGAGGATTGCAAGGCAATGCCCAAGGGATGGCTGTGGCTGATGGCAGCTCAGCAAGGAGAAGAACCACTACTGAAACAATACCAGTCTTTCCGATCAGAAAACCACCAGACAGGCAGAGATATCCTTCACAAGGGAACTGAGAAACTCAGTCATTAAAAAAACCCAAACAAACAAAAAAAAAAAACCCAACAAAATCAAACCTCTGCCTCCTAACATAGAATTAAGCCAGGCTTGGAAATAGTTTTCCTGTTACCCCATGTCCTCTGTTTCTTCAGGGTCAAGCTAGAGTCAGCAGTCAGAGGTAGGTTAACACCAGAGTCCTTCTCACAATTTAACAGGAAGCTACTCCCAGAGATCTTTTTTCGAAGACACCACACACTTGCCTCTGACCAGCTGCTTACGGAAATGGTTAGAAGGCAAAAAATAGAGGCAGAACTCTCCAAAGCACATACACATGTGACTGCCTGCGTGTGTATGCACACACACACCCATGTGGCCAGAAAGCACTGGGAAATGGGATTCTTTGCCACAGACAGAATGATTCCTGGATATATTTGGCAGTGTAAGAGGTCACAGCCAGTCTGAACTGCTCAGTGCTTCTGTAGGTTTCCAATATCAGATGGCTAAAATGTAGGGACGCATATAGCACTTGCACATCTGAAGCCAAAGACTGAAATACTACCAACGTACTCCCAGCCACTCAGCACCTTCTGCAGGAGCTGCAGCTCACGGCATGTTGCAATCCAGATTGTTGCCTAGCACCTGTACTCTGTTTTGTTTGCTCTCTGTGTTCATGCTGGCTGCTGCTTATGATAAATGGAGTTTTTCTCTGATTACACACACACACACATTCCTGCCTTCTACTGATATCTATTTGAGGAAAAATAGCTCTACTACACAGATGTTTGCTTCCAGTCATTTTGGACGCCTTTTGAGTTTTCCAACAGCCCAGGGTGCTCCCTGGCTGATCAGCTCCATAACTTTTATCTGTAGTGAATTGGCAAGGCGGGGAGTTAAATATGCATATTCCCATGAATCATGACTAGCCTAGTAGGTTTCATTGTAGGTGAAATGTCTATTCTATACTTGGAAAGAAGAGGAAGTCATGTATTTTTCATTCCACCCACTGTGGAAATCTTACAAATTCAATAGCTAAAATTCTGTATCTTCATCAACACTGTCAGGTTCATCTTTTCCTTAGCCTGGGAGCAAAGAAAGGAAACTAACAGGTGGATAATAAATATAGGGGAGAAAAAAGGGGCAGCAAAGAGACTGTAAGCAGCCTGTTCTGCAGATTTCAAATTTATAATATACCAGGATGCGTATAGCCTGCAGGACAGTAGAGGCTTCTGGTGTCACAAGGGCACAACCCAAAGTTTAACAGCGCAAAGGATAAGTCAAACTTATCTCCTTTAAGCAAAATCACAGTGCATGCCCATCATCTCTCTGGCAAAGGATTACACCATGCCAGAGCATGGTTCGACCCCAGAATGGCTAGCAACATGAACATGGCTGGCTTTACCTAATAATGGCATAGTTAAAGTATAGTGAGTTAATCTTTAATGGCAAGCTAATTTTTTACCACATTTTTTCTCTACAGCTTAGCCAACTGTTGACTTAAACCAACAGTACTGATAAATCTGATATTATTTTGTAAGGTGCAAATATTGCTTTGGCAGAGAATTTTATTCCTGCAATTGCTTTTATTACATACACATGTACAAATGTATAATTTAATAGCCTATAAAATTAGTATGTTTCATACAAGCTTTTATAAACTTCAAACAAACTGACTATCATTTTCTTTGTATTTCCCTATTTTCATAGTGCAATTAGATAAAATTAGTGAACCAAATATTGTTATGGATACTGGGGCTAAAACCCACACTCAGCAGACTTCATTGGAAACAAAATGTTATCCTTACACTCCAGGATGAATAGGCAGAGAGGTTTATTTCCTCTTGAGAAATTAGGTACTTCCCAGGATCAGACTTTTCTGTCTTGGTCTGTGTCGATACACAGGCTGTAGATGGTTTCTGCCATTGGCTGTTAGTTAAGTGTCAAAGGGCAAGGAAAGCTCACAGCCTGCAAACCTGCAAAAAGTTTTCAGTTTCTGCAGACTTGCATCTCCAGTCAGCTCATGACTTCTCTAACAACACTAATCTGAAGCAAGTTTGTCCACTTAGGCAACTAATGAATTCATGTCCTAGAGTTCTATAGATAAGCAAGGATTACCAGTTAAAGAAGAAGAAACTTCATCATCTGGGTTGCCCACAGTAGACTTGCATATGAAGGTTTTAGACCAAAAGGTGAACATCTGGATTACTAATGTCCCCTAAAGGGACTAATCACAATTTAGGAGACAGCCTAAATATGCAGTTCCCAACCCAAGCATGTGTCTAATCTCCCCATGTCTCAATCTCCCCATGTCTCAATCTCCCCATCTCTCCAATCAGAGCATGTGTCCAATTTCCCCAACCTGGGCATGTGTCAAACATTCATCCAAAGGATTTCTTGCAGCACAGTACGCACAGATGTTGCTCAGGCTCAAGCAGGGTAAGGGGGGTTCCTGGCCCCAGGAAGCAGGTTTGCATCCCCTGGCCAGCTCACATCATGCAAGGGTCTCCTGCCACAGAGGGTGTTGCAGCAGAGGGTGTTGCAGACCCTGTGCACATAGGTTTCCAGGGTGGGTGTCTCTGTCAGTCCTCATGAAGCTCTTCGGCTTCATATGAAAATGCATAAATATGCATGGGTAAGAGTGAGTGACAGTGACTGCCACCACTGGGGCTGCCAGAGGTGTGTAGGCAAGCACTGGCAGCCAGGAAGAGGCTTTACTAAAGCAAGTTTGGCAGCAGACAGCAGGAGTTTGCCATCACCACCTCCTTTGCGTAGTGACCAGGACTCCTTAAGGAAAACCTAGGATTCGTGCTGTGCTTTAAGAGGTATTTCAGTTTATTGAGTATTTTGGCCTCCATTTATATGCTGGGATTTGCTCACCCATGCCTTAGGCATCTCTGTGCTAAGCTTGCTGTCTTCTCCATCTCCCCTTCCTGGTAGCATTCCAATTCTGGAACGCTATATTCCCTTCCTGACCCAGCTCTCAGCCAGCTCCATGTACCAGACTGGGTGCCAGTTTAGGTAGGACATCCATTACATACAGTACACACTGCAGCTGGAGTGCACATCCACCTTGCAATGTGCAAAACAGTTTTCTGAGTTAGTTGACCTAACAGAAATAGAATCATGTTGGACAAACCTCCCTACCAAGATATTATTTCTGAGCTTAAGGATGTGCTTTCCTCCCTTTACTTTCCTCCCAATTACTGTTGACAAAAGCTTGTAAAACTCTTAAAATAATTTTTGCATTCTACTCACATCTCTCAAAAAAGTTCTCTATCCTTCTTACTTCTTCTAATTTAGCATTCACAGACAGTTGCATCTTTTCATCTCCATCCATAAATTAATACCACCAGCTCCTCAATTACTTTGATCGCTTTTCTCTAAATCCTCATCACTCAGTTTTCATTTTTATGGTTCTGAGGTTTGTGGACAAAACAATCACTAGCCTAGGTACCAGCTTGCTAAAGGGGACAAACAGCAACCCAGGCTTTGATATAATGCTTTTGTACATAATATTGCAAATTGAATATTTTCTCTTTGTTGTTGGTGGGTTTTTAGGGGGTTTTTTTTTTGGTGGTGGAGAGGCTACTAGGTCACATTGTAAATCAGTGTCCAAACGACTGACCATTAACACCCATTGGTCTTCTCCGAGTTTGTGTGTATGGTGTGCCACCTTTCTGAGGCTTGTAAATTAGAATGGTTTGGGCTGGAAGGGACCTTAAGCT
>NW_009928955.1:0-34635 GCF_000696875.1 Nestor notabilis
CAGAAGGGGCGGGAGCTGTGCTCCGCATAGAACCGTAGAGCCAACCGGGTTGGGGAAGACCTTTAAGATCACAACTGCAGCCGTTACCCCAGCACTGCCAAGACTACCGCTAAACCATGTCACTGAGGGGCTCATCTGTGCGGTTTGTGAGCCGTTGAAAGTGATTCCAGCACTTCCCTGGGCAGCTGGTTCCAATACCTGACCAGAACATGGCAGGGTGCCTCAGCATCTTCTCGGTACAGCCCATGTCCGTCCTGTGACATTTGTCCAGTTGTGGGCACTGGGCTCGCACTTGGAATTGATCAGTTAATATATATTGTGTCGGCTGGCCCGTGAAATGTTGTGTGCACAATTGGATTCAACCTGAAATTCAGCCTTAATGGCATCAGTATTAATATTCAAAGGGTTTCACATTTGATGTGAGACTGGCAGAAGAAAGGCCGCCCTAATTTTATGTTACAAAGCAAGTTTTCAGCGGTGCAGAATCCAAGGTTTAAAAGTGGAAGTCTCCACCGTACCACAACATGAGGCCTACCAATGCAATGAGATGCTGCATCTCATACAACGCTGTACCCCCTATGAAGACAGTCAATCAGTGCATGTCCAGTGTCTGTCAACACTTAGGTCCTGATATTATTTAAAATTTCCTGAAAAGTCTGTTTTTATCTGAGAAAGTGCCTGAATACAATAAAAATTAATTTTGATTGCTAAAATCAAAAGTGAAGCTGGGTATTTGAGAGCTAAAATGTACCACTGAATGAAATCATCATTCTTTTTTTCCTGTTTTGCTATGATGTGGTTTAGGTACATTTATGACAAATGCATCTGATGACAACTGATCACAAATTCCTTTATTTCTTCTGTGACGAACTCTATGTAAACTTCAGCACATACAAGATAGTATTCTTCTAATTTTATAACTGACTCACAGAAGCAGCAGATACTCTCCAGTTGCTGAAAGCCTTTCTCCATCCTGCCTATCGTGGTTGTCCTTACAGAATTTGAGATTGTGAAATCCAGACCTAGTGTACAGAATAACTTCTCATAGCTGGAAAACGTTTTAAAATCACTTCAATTGCAAGTTATAGAAATGACCGCCTTGAAGAGGCACGTTATGTAATCAAGGCTGAGAAAATGAAACACCTCCTGTAATTCTGAAGCTTTTTTGGCAGATGAGAAGTGTTCTAAAACATCTGTTATATACTCTCATAGATTTTATTTTGATTTCTCTATAGCATAACTCTGAATTGAGTTGCAGAGTTTTCTGGTAGGAAATAATATTGGCCTGTGTTGCAGACAGAACAGTGATTCCCCAGACTAAGATGAAATTAGCAACTTCAAAGGATGATACATTGTCATAATTTAAGCCACTTGATTTTATGTATCCTTCTCATTTTTAAGTAATGCAAATATGATTTCACTTTGGCCTCAAAAAAACAGCAGGACAACAGTTAACTACTGAGTTGACTTTCTAAACACAAAATATTTTTTGCAATATAAATGGGGTCACTGCATCGCTTTGTTGGGAATTTTATTAAACCTGTATTAACCAACCCAGGTGGAAATTGGAATTGGTTTTTTTCTGTGCTGGACTAAAATCATCATGAAAAAAGATGGGCAAAGTCACTGGAAAAGAGAGGTGTGTTTTTCCCATCAAATGGGCTCTCGCTAGCTTCTCTTGACACTATAGGAATTGGTGAAGTAACCAATAGATCGAATTATCTGAAAAGTGTTCATACACACACTTAAGACAAATTCAAATCCCAGGCTCACCCAACTACTCTACCTAACCTTGTGTGTAAGAAGACTGCAAGACTTGCCTGAGAGAACATAAAATGCACACGGGTAATTCCATGGTTGTTTTACCAATGCAATACAGCAACAAACACACGTAAACCTAGTTCTTAATCAATCTGTCTAAGTAAAGAGAAGTTAGTGGCACAATCCACGCTAAATAGAAAATGTCACTGGGGTCAGTAGACTTAAAATAAAGCTGATTTTTGCTAAAAGCAGGATTTTTTGACCATTTGGATTTCTCATACCTGCCTCCTTCCTGCATTTCAACTAGTAGCCAACCTTGCCCTAATTATTGTTCGTGAGTTTCTGTATTGGAGTTGATGTAAAATCAATGCTTCTGACTCACAAATCATGGAAACTCTGAAAGAGAGAAGTAGCAATACTAGGTTTCACTGCAGAGTGATTCCCTAAAATAGGGGATCTGATGTAGAGCATATTTATGTAACCAAAAGATTTTTGGTGTTTCCCACCCTCAGAAATTTTAAGCGCTGACTGCTTCCCACTGAATTCAGTGCTGATATTTAAAAACTGGCTTCCCCTAGTTTTGTGTTTTGGCTATGATGGGGAGTGTACTCTAGTGGCAGAGTTTATGTGGAAGGGCCTTTACTGCTCTAAGTATAGGGTTAGTCTTTATACATTAATTCAGTGGAGCCACAGGGATAAATAGGGAACACTTGTATGACTAGCAGTCAGAAAACTAAGTTACTGGAAAAGAAGGGTCTTGCTAAATTTGAGTTTTCTTAGCACTTACTTAGGATTAGAGATTCACTCCTATAGAAATTTGTAGAAAAACTTTGTCTAGACAATTTAGAAGACACATTTTTGTTCCATTTTAAGATCTTGTTCTTTCCTGACATTTATATTGTGTGCACTTCTGTTTTCAGGGATCAAAGCTTTTGCATTTAATGTTTCATCCAATTAAAATTTATTTGCAGCAAACATTTCAGATTGTTAAAACACCAGAGCCATAATCTCCTTAACAAAGTTTGTTTTTCTTCACTGCAGAATATTCAGTAGGTCTATAAACTAGATGCAGGGAATTCAGCGTAATGAATTTCTTTGTATGGATGTCAAAGGAGGGGAAAAGGAATAATAAACTGTAAACCAAGAAAACATGGTTATTAGTGTTTTCTAGACACACTGACTTCATGGAATTCATAGTAATTTTTTATTTTTTTATTTTTTTTTAACCAAGAAACCTCTATGTTGAAGTTATTGTAACCCCTGTATCTTAAGGTTCCAAAGCACTCATTGAGAATGGGTGTAATACAATTGAAACACTAATAATTATAGGAACCAAATAACTGTTATTTGGAGGGAATTCACACAGAGAATTATAGTCCTGAAGTACCTTTTACAAGATGACAGAAAAAACCTGCACAGAACTGGAAAAACTATTATAGGGTATTGTGATGCTTCATACAAATGCCTTCTATTCATAGCACTAATTTTTCTCAATAACACCATTGTATTTTCCCACCTGCCATTATATGCTTTCAAGGGTAGATTCAAGTAGTGGATCATGTAAAGCCACATTGAGAACACATGGAGTTAGAAAGGGATGAGGTTTCTTAATGAAGCTTTCTTAATATTCAAAAAAGATCTGGTTTTATTTTTAATAATTTATCTTTTCCTAATATTTATGAACTCAGATGGGTAAGTTTGGAAGGACTGTTACTCATACTGATCCGAAGACTGATAGCACTCAAAGGCATGAGTTTAAAGTAAATATGGTCATTACTTTCAGGAATGCACATACGGTATTAGATTCTGGTACTATCACAGTCTACATTTTCAGCCATTCTTGTCTATTACCCAAGAAAATAAAGTTTCTTTACCAAGTCTTTTTTTGCCAGCAAAAGCTGGTAGTCATTGCATTTAGTGTTCCTCACCCTTGTGAGGTGACCAGTAACCTTCAGCAGTCTTTCTACAGGATCCAACAGGAATTTTCAGACAATATGTTCAGCAAATCTTAGAGTTAGGAAGTTAAAGAAATTCTTGACTCTCTTTGTAAATTAAAATACCATGGTTTGTCAGTGCTTCTAATTAGCTGGCTTAGATGTGACAGGGCTTTTCAGAGTATGCCTTCTACAGCTCCTTACATTTGAAAACTATCCTCAGTAATTTGCTTTAGTGTAAATAGAGCTCTTACGCTACTTGGCGGTGATGTTGCTTTCTATCTGATGATACCATCTGTGTGTCCAATAGTGGACAGAGCTACAACATTCTTTAATAGCCCGTAAAAATTTCTTCTCTAAGGAAAAATAGGTGGTTTTCCTCTGAAATTGTTAAGGCACACAGGAGAGAAAACCCTTCTGGTGACATAAGTGAGAGTGAATGCAGAGAAGAAGAGTTTACCCTCTTCTTTCAGCAGTGAGGAAAGCTCACTGTATGAATTCACCAACTCTTATTTAACACTACACCATTAGCCACACTTTTTCCTTTTGTTTTGTGGGTGTTTCTCTCTCTTTCCCCAACAAAGTTTCACATGTGCCCCTTTCTCAAATGCGTTTGAGGGGAAAGAGGACAAGTCTTTGTGGGCTCTGGGCAGGAGCTAGTCTTTGTGGTTGTCCAAGTGCTCCACCAGCACCCTAAAGGCATGAGCAGAGTTCTCAACCCAATGCTCCTGAAGCAGGAGGTATTCTCCCAGCAAGCAGGTAAAAATGTTAGTGAGTTGGAAAGTCTCATTTTAACCTAACAGACAGGGTAAAGCAAAGTAACGGTTATCAGAAAGGAACAGGGAAACAGTTGAGGAGGAGCATCCTTAGTGCCATGATATTTTGTCCTTCCTGTGCCCGTAAGAGCAACCATTGAAACAAGTCATGTAGAGCTACAACTGGGAGGCACACAACCATACCTGAACCACGCCTTCCCCACAGCACTGTGTCTTGGTGCTCACTTTGCCATTCAAATGTACAAAACCCCCACAGCCAGGTCCTAACTTGCATCTAAAATGTGGAAAACTGAATCTAACCAGCAGTAAGTACATGTCTGACAAGAATTTATACTCAATCTTCTCTTCCAGAAACAGCTTGCAAGAACACTAGCTGAGGAAGAGTCACTAGATAAACGTAAGAAATACGTCTTTGAGTTTTGTACTAGATCCTTTAAAATGGGATTGATGACCTGCTTGGAGGAGGAGGAGAGCACTAAATTCGCATGAGTAGGAGGGAGGTGCCCCTGATAGAAGTTCCATCTCTTGATTATGTTTTTCTTCCCTTGCTAGGGAGTCGCCTAAGGGAAAGTTCAACACTTTCTTTCAGTTTGAGTTGTTGTAACCGTACCCTGGCATACTTTTATCTTTGGGGAAAATCATCTCAGCACCTTTTTGTTTGCAGAGATTGAAGCTTGCAGGGGCCTTGCAAGGAAGAAGCTGAAAAGGGGTTAGATCTTGCTACGCAGAATTCACCATGCAGCAGAAGTGCTTGTATCCTTAGATAAATAGAAAAACCCCTGCCATTTAGGGGAATAGATTTGAGTGATCTTGGCTCTGAAGATCCTCAGCTGGAGCAAAATGGACTTTTTGTTCAGTTTACATAGAACATTTGTTTTCTGTGCACTCAAACCTTCAAGAAGAAGCTGCCAGTCTGCTGCCAGTCTCCTCTGAAAATCACCATAATCTCACAGGAAGTTGTTCCCGTTTATTCTAGTACTTGATGTCCTATTGAGCAGTCTGGAGGACTGGAGAAGGATGTTTCCCAAAGTTTTCATGCCCCACAGCTCTTCCCTATTGACTGTCCTGAAAGTGGGGCTTTTTGATTTCACTGCAACCCATGAGGTGAGAACAGGAAGCATCATAGCTTTTTACAGAAAACAATACAACATTCTTCTTTGAGAATCATGGGATTCTTTAAAAAAAAAAAAATAAAAAAAATTATATATATATAAGTTCAGCTCCAGAGACAACTGGGAAGAACAGCCATGCTTGTTATTGTGGAACTTTCTGGATGTGAAAAATATTTCAGAGTGTAATTCCTGCTCCTAGGATGCACTTTCCAGAAGTACCTGTGTGCCAAGAGGCAAACAAATTAAGAAAAAATTCTGATTCCAAATGCATTCTTTGTAATTAATTATCAGCCATTTTCCTCTCAAACAAAAAGGAGACATTTTTTGGGGAAGCACAAGTGCATTTTCTGATTGCTTCCTCTCCCTATCTTGGCAGTAGAAAATGGGTTGAGAGAAGAGCCTCTGTTCCAATAAGTAGCTCTGCCCTCTGGGAATGCAGTGGTACATTACTTTGTTCCTCCTCATCGATCAGTCTCCTTTTTACCCCATTATGATATTTCCTTGTATCTCATGCACCAAATGCCAGAAATTTTTTAATTCAGTGTCATATCAAATGCTTTTCTAAAATCAATACGCATTACATGCACTAGAATGCCTTTATATAACACACATGCAATTACAGTGGTATCAGGTTTGTCTTACCTGGTATGTATTATTAGCCTATGGTTCTTACTGATCATTGGGCTGTTTCACTCTATAGATTTACACATGAATTGGTGGGGCTTCTAGGTTTAACTTGAGCCCATGGGAAGTTTAAATTAATGACTGTAGTTCCTCAGATTTCTTTGTTAAAACTACTTTTCTGCATTTATTTAACAGATAAGCTGTTATTATTACCATTGTCATATATTTATTCAGTTTATTTATTACTGATTTGGAAGTACACAGTAAAGAAATTGAACTGGCTTACACAGCACAGGTTAAATATCATCTTTGTCGTTTTTGTGACGTCTTGGACTTTAAATACACTTTTGCACCTTTTGCTGATACTGCTTTTTGCCAGATTCGGGGGTTCCTCTTCACTGTAAACAGCAAGATATATTTTACTTGATTTTCTGCAATAGTTTGCAGACTGTATCTTATAGAATGGTCTAGGTGAGAAAATGGGTTTAGAGGAGAAAACAGGCAAACAGAGTGGTTGTATCTGTGTACAGTGACCTAACAAAGTAGCCCTAGGCATAACTTCCAGCAGATGAAGTTCTGCAAGGAGAAAGAAAAGAACCATTAAGGGAAGTTTGTGTCTCCTCACTAGTACAGGAGACCTTTGTCATGGTTATAGTAGCGCTAGGTTTTGGTTAGCGATAAGCTTTTCTGGTAGGTATTGTACAGCCATTGTGTACCATCACAGTGGTAGTTTCCTGTTCCTCTTAACAGTGGGAAGTCACATCAGGATGCAAGTGTGGTTGCTCAGGTCCATGCCTACAGTGGGGCTCAAGACCAATCCCTTGACATTTTAATTTGGTTTTATATACATAGTCCAAGGGAGTAGTAAATGCATAATCATTTGGCATATGCATGCACCTGATCCTGGTAAATTTATTAGGCCTCAATTCAGACTTGAAGGCCGGCTGCCAACAGCTGATGGCTTTTCTAGGAGTACCATATCCTGGCTCTCTATACAGAGCCTGCTCAAAGAATGTGACTAGAAAATACTGTAATTTAGCAAGAGAAAGAAACAGATGTTCTACCTACTAAACATAATATGCAGCTTGTTTGGCAGATTATTCTGATGAGCAGCAGGAAAGCATAGCTGGAGAGCTTCATGGGTGGGGAGAAAACTTTTGCTTCAGTGTTTGCTTGTGGATGTGTGCTTTGAGATAACAGGAGTCATAAAATGCCATTCTTCAGGTGTAAAATGGATTCTGTGCAGAGATCTGACTACCTGGAAGTCTTACTTTCTCCAAGTTGCATCATCACTCAGGTCTGCGCGTTTGTTGTAGGTGGATTAGCTTTGAAAGATTAGGTAAGTATATGAATGTCAACATAGGTAAGAATGGAACTACAGATGGTCCAAAGTCATCTTTACACTTCATTAAGCAATTGAATACTAAATATGAGGGTGTCAGACTGAAATGATTAACAACATTTCCACATCTGTGTAGTTTTAATGCTTTTCTTCTCAGCTGAAGCTGGGAGAGGTGTGGGATGGACACCCTGAAAAGCAGAATGGAGAGCACAGACTTGTTACGGTTGCTACATGCTTGCCCTTAGAGGCCATTTTCAGTTATATTCAGCAGACACTCACTAGCCCGTAACCACTTGACCAGTATTGACTCCTGCTATTTTGATGTTACACATGCATGATGAATAAGATAAGATTACAAAATGACTTTTTCTAAGTGAGGGGAAAGGAGAAAAAAAGGTTCATCAGGTGCATCCATGATTGAAGCTAGCATAAGCAGGCCTAGGTATCTATACCCTATAGCTCGAAGGGACTGTCTCTTGTTTATGCTACAGCTGTTACCCTCAGGGGAGCACAACTCACATTTCCAGACAAGATTCAGTGTCAAATATAAGCTGGACCTCTCTACAGAAAGCATCCAGGCAGCTATGGGATCAGCAATCAACTGAGATAAAGCAGCACTGGAGGGAGCTGCTCTCAGAAATTGTCCTTTTCTTGATACTTTCACATCACTCTGAGGGAGACATAAGGGGACTAATGTTACCCCTCACTATCTTTCTTAATGTACCTAAATGGAAGCTGGAGTCCAGTTCTGTTAACATGAAAAGTAGTCTTTCTGAGCCAGGCACAGTGAGGCGAAGGATAACAATACTTAGGTGTAAGTCTGCATTTTTCAGGTAGTTTGTCTCCTGACTCACTGGTTATAATGGTATGGTATTTACTAGCTTACTAGACCTATTGTTTAATTTTTCACCAGTTGAGATCAGATTTTGATTATTTTATCGTAGTTTGTATTTTTACATAAAAAATGTTTTCATTGCTGTTCAGTATCAGCTGAAAATTTAATGCCATAAGGATATTAAATATTGTTCCTCCCAAATAAATGCCTCACTATACAAGTCAAACGGATCCCCTTTCCCTCTCACAGACATGTTGTAAGTCACATAAATTGATTAGGTAACTACTGTGTGTGTGAAATGGTTTAGATGTGCTGCAGTGATGGTCAGCAGGGTATTAGATTCTGACTGCAGAAACACTAGACAACGGACACCATTTTGTCCTTTTCATTCAAATTACATCTCCCTTCCAAGTCACATCTCATGTGTTCATGAGTATCATAGTTGCAATTCTGATCTTACAGGTTTGAGTTCACTAAGTTATCAGAAAACCTAAATGCAAAATGTTTTTCTTCTACAAAATCATTTAGTATCATCCTGCAAAATAATTTTAGTTGTGAAAACAACTGAAATATTTCAGTTGTTATGATTATTGCCAGCACTGTCAGCAAGTGAAGGGAAATGATCCTTCCCCTCTGCTCAGCACTGGTAAGGCCACACCTGAAGTGCTGTGTCTATCTCTGGGCTCCCCAGTATAAGAGACACATGGACATACCAGAGAGAGTCCAATGAAGGGCCACAAAGGTGATGGAGGGACTTCAGCACCTCTCCTGTGAGAAAAGGCTGAGAGAGCTTGGAATGTGTCCTGTCACAGATTGACCAGGGAGGCCGTGGAGTCTCCACCCTTGGATATATCCAAAGATGTCTAAGGATAGACTTGGGCAGTCAGCTCTCAGTGTCCCCGCCTGAGCAGGAAAATTGTACCAGGGAGGTTCTTCTCTTCTTAGAGGTGCCTTCCAACCTCAACCAGTCTGTAATAATGTGATTATAGGATAGGAATTATGAAGCTGATTTTCATATTTATTGCTACTCAGCATTAACATTGAGAATTGCTTTGTAAATATTTCCATATTTGTTATTGTCTCAGCCCATTCCTTCCACCAAGGGAAGGAATGTTTAAAATGAGTATATTTATCATAGAACCATAGAATGGTTTTGATTGGAAAGGACCTTAAGATCATCTAGTCCCACCCCCCCTGCCATGGGCAGAGACACCTCACACTAAACCATGTCACCCAAGGCTCTGTCCAATCTGGACTTGAAAACCGCCAGGGATGGAGCATTCACAGCTTCCTTGGGCAACCTATTCCAGTGCCTCACCACCCTCACTGTAAAGAACTTCTTCCTTATGTCTAATCTAAACTGCCTCTGTTTAAGTTTGAAGCCATTATCCCTTGTCCTGTCACTACAGTCCGTAACAAAGAGTCCAACATATCATTTTTTTACAATACTTTTTATTAAAACGCTTTGCCAAAAAGTCTCCTGACCACATATACTGGTGTCACGGAGGCTCCTTTTTCTTTTCAGTAAAATATAGACACAGCACTCAAGTCTATGATTTGTTGTAGGTTCACATAGAGGCAAAGACAAATGTGAGGCACATCTGTATAAGCATGTACATTTGCAGGATGTGGGAGAAAAGTGCACTTAAAACATTCAGCTCAATACAGCACAGTATTCTGCCTTGAATAAACCAAAAGGGGCTCCTAAGGATAATATTAATGGTACGGAAAAATAGCTTACGACATCTCTTGGTAAAGTTTGAAGGAGGGAGGGAGCTGAGGCAGGTCAGGGAATAATCTGCGCCCTGGCCCTAGCCTGAAGTCACTTGGCTGCCTTGCTTAGGCTCAGGAATCAAAGGGTGCCCAGCAGTTGATGTCTCTAGATAAGCCAGTCCTGAGCTGTCACGGAATGCTGTCTGCAAATGGCTGGACTTGGCAGTGCCACTTAATTTTGAGCCTAACAAGTGGCTGTGGCTGTATCAGGCTCCTCAGCGGCAGTGAGGGACTGTTCCACCTCAGCTGTCCTGGAATGCCACCTCACCCCACTGAAGGCAAACCCAGCCTCAGGCTATGCCAGTTTAGGGAGTTGATCTGCAGAAGCAGAGAAGTGCTCCTACTTCCCTGCTCCTTACCAAAACAGTGAAGAGGTTACAGATCCTCTCCAGAGCTGTGAAGAAACCAGGTTAATAGTGGAGCCACTCCTTTCATCATGAGATTCGTTCAGCCATATTATAGTATCTCATCTTTAAGCACAGCCTGACTTAACTACAGGGATAGTTTTCTGATTCTGACACAGATGGCAGTTCATTGAAATTAGCAAACTATAAAGCAGATTTAGGAATGCGACACCAGTTACTGCTTTCGAAGGACAGTCAGGGTGACTTGAACTGAAAAATGGTGCTTCTCTTCCCCCAGCTACCACCTAAATTGCCTCTTCTTGAGAAGATTGCAGGTGTTTTCTGACTAAAACCTTTTGGGAGACACTGCATCTCATTGCAAGGCAGCACCAACACTGGTTCTGGACCAATAAAGATTTTCACTGAACTGATTAGAAAACTTTTCTTGCCCAGTAGGGCAATCAAGACAAATACATACCCATTTTAAAAACAAACAACCTTTGTAGTCTTACCACTGTAAACACTTGTTTTATTGAGTGACTTTACATTCCCCCTACGAGCAAAGCAGCTATTGCATCTAAGAGTCAGTCATTTAGTCAGAAAGGCAAACACTGGCATTGTCAGGAGAAAGAGGAGCTTTATAACCTTTAAAGCAGCATAATGTAGCTGCACATCCTGCTACTCTTCCAACTGGCAGTGCAGCACAAGTGGATTTTAGCCACTGTTCTTTTGTACTGCAGTGGGAACATCCAGTTGCTACAGAGCTCAGATTAGCGTTACTTCATAAGAAGACTGCCATGGTTACCCCGAACGAATAAGAGGAATAAACCTGAAAAACCTCCATTTTATTGTCAATTAAAATGTTGCTTTCAAGATCATGTGAATGCATTTGTAGATAAAAGCAGGTTGGGTGGGGCAGAGAGCAATATACCAAGTCATATTTGCAGGACTTGGCTTGAGAGCAGCCCAAAGTGGCCCAGCTCTGCTGCTGGCAGAGGCAGGAGTGTCATGCCCCTAGATCAGACTTACTGCAAGCTTTGCTAAAGGAGGCACTTAAAACCTGCTACAATGGTTTTGTTTTGCTTTAATCATTAAACAAAGGCAAATAAAATGCAATGAAGGAAAGCAAATGGGCACCTCATCAGACAAATGCAAGCAGGTGTTTGAAATGCAGGGCAGGTTCCTGTGGCTGATTCAGGTGAATGGAGGTGGGGGAGAGGGAGGAGAAGAGATCGGAAGGCAAAAATTTGCTTCCATTGGAGAGTTGCAGTCACAGCAGAGATTCAGGAATTTTTACTTCACATGAGCAAAGAATGTGAATGTAGCCTCTTCTGAAGGTGGCTTGACACGTTGCAGTGTGGGACCAGTTGTTTGAGCTGTGCAGTTTTAAACATGTGGATGGCTTCTTGTGCCTGAAACTATCTCCACAAGTCGTCTCCCTTCAGTAGGCACTAATTCTCCTGTGTCACTGCAATCTAGTTTATTCAGCAACATGCTGCTGCAAGCTTGTTTTGTTTGCAAGGAATACATCAGCACCAGAGGCAAATCTCTCTGGTGAGGCTGACAATGCAGTCCTCTGAAAAACAGGATTTGACGAGGAAGGAGGGAGTCCAGGCTGGTCTCCCAGTCAGCTTCTTTCTCTGCAAGTATTTTTATAACCGTCAGTACTGAAAACTGAAACTGAGATCCAAAAGTAGAATTAGGAAGGGGGAGAGAAAACAGGTTGGTTCATTGATTGTTAGATTTGTAGATTATAGCTATTAGTTAAAATGACAGCACCTATAGCCCAATGGGGTACAGGCTCAAAGGCTGTTAATGCACTGCAAGTAACATGATTTGGGGATATGAAAAGAGAAAAATCAGTGTGAGATTTAAATCCCAGTTTCTACTTTGAAAGCTGCCTTTTCAAGAGGGAGAAGTCCAATACTCCCCATTCACATGCTAATTCCCTTGTTTCTACAAACTGGTATTCTCCTTCACCTTTTCACATTAGCATAAAACACGGAGCTTGAATCTACATTTTTCATAGGATTCAAAAGACAACCAGGTTTCAAAATTTCCAAAATGCAGGCACTCGGGGTTGGTTCATACATGCTAAATGCCGAAGTATTGTAAATGCAATACTCATTTGCCTCCTGCATCCAGAATGTAATTTCCATTTTTATTTTAATCACTAGTGATCCATTGTTCCAAATTTCTTTAAATAAATGTCCCCCACTGCTGCCCATAGCTTCTGCAGAAACAATTTTGAATATTTTGCAGGCAAAAATAGCAGAAGTGTTGAAATTCATGCCGTTCCTCTCCAGAGTAGATGACTGATGAAAAGCATATTTCCAAGCCTGTGAAAATATGAGCCAGAAATAAATAGCAAATGAGATTATCCTTATATTGATTTCTCTGCAGTACATTCTGATTAACCAGCAAATCAATGAGGTTTTTTCCAGCTGCCCCCCCAAGATCATATTCTTCATTCTCCATATGTGTGGCTTCTGATAAGTAAGTGCTTCTTTTAGTTATCAGTTACCTGGGGGCTTTTCTGCTCTGCTATTCAAAAAGCTTGGTCTTCTTCCTGTATGTCTGAGCTTTCACAAGGTGGATTCTAATATTCTCTTTGTTCTCTATAAAAGACTCCACCACAAAACCTGTTGTTCAGATCTTTTACAGTCTATTTCAAAACCATCTTGCTAAAAATGTTCTGGTGCACTTGGTCCTTCTTAAGGGGTTGAAGCAACTGCTGGTACAAGCTATGTGAGCCTGTGGGAAAGTTTCTATCACTAGAAGATTTTTTCCAGGGATCAAAACCAGAGTGTTTATCAGAAAGACTTTCAGTGATATGTCAATGGTTAATTCAAGGACTCCGTTCCTGGTGTTACAATGAGCTGTCTAGCATGAAATTCATGATGGTACCAAAATATCCAAAGAGCTAGTAGTCTAACCTGCCCTAATCATAATTCAAAAACCCCACTGTTAATGACCAGTATGACACCAGTCTAGGTGCCATGACAGAGAGCAATATGATGTCTCTGTTCTGGTGGAAATGTGCAGCTAACTTTCAAACACCAAACAGCAGCCCAGATGTTCAGCTGCCTGTGATGACCCAAAGCTTGTTTTTGGGGGGTCACAGCTGTGATGCCTTGCTGAGTTTTGCTTAGAAAGTTCTTGTCCAGCTGCAAGAAAGAGCGTAAGCTAAAGCCACGTGAAAGTAAGTACCCAGAGAGAAGTGAAATTGTAGAGGCAGTAACAGTTAGCTAGAAAATACTGAGGAGGGGAGAAAGATGCAGCACCCTCAGAAAGAAGGCAGAGATTCTTCAGACAGCGGCTTGGCTGGACGAGGGGGCAAGATCCACTTCAAAGAGCCATGGAAATGAAAACTTCCCCTCTTGACCAACAGCTGCCTGCCTGATAATACTTGTAATACTCAGCTGAGTAGCCTGTACTAAAGTACTCGAGTAATAGTTAATACTTAAGTAATACTGAGCTGAGTAGCCTGTTAGTTGTACCTATGTACTGTATACGTTAGTTGATACAAAACAGTTGCTGTGTGTTTTTAAACCTTGCAGTCTTTTGTCATAGTGGAAGGTGCCCAAGGAAAAATGACCCACGGAGAAAAGGTTGCAGGTGTGAGCACTAATCCTGGTTCTCCTCCTCCTCTTCCTCTGCCCCTGCCTCGTTTCTTCTTGCCACACAGTAAGACTTCAGGACCTTAAGTTATCAGATACCACCAACTAAAATGGAGATGGATAACATGCATCACTAGATAGTATTGCTTTCTAACAGAAAAGGTTGCTGTGAAGACTTTTTTTCCCGCTAGTAAGTGGTATCAGCAGTCTCTGTAGCCATATTTAGAGGGAGAAAAAACTAGGACGTTAAATTCTGATAGTACTTTTTTAACCAGAAGAAGGAAGGAATATGCTTTCACTAGAGGGCACACTGAGCCTGGATTTTATATATCCTGCTCCAAACCAGAACTGTAAGGAGAAAAACAGCAAGGTTGAACACAGTAACTCTATGACTGAATCCTCCTAGATGGCAAATTGCAGCATGCCTTTAAAATGCTCCAACCCCTTGGCACCACCGACTGTGGGGTAGGGCAGTGAATTATGTTTCTTCTCTGAATGAAATAGAATCTTTTCCTCTGTCTGGCACAATGTCCATCAACACTGCAGAAGAACAAATCCCTGGGACAGCCATGACAGCATCAGGAACAGTATCTCCACATATATCTGGCAGGTATCATGGCACCATAGGGTATATCTGTACCGTGCAATAGTTGGGTTTTTTTGATGGCTTGATATCTCCATTATTCCCATTTTGGCCCAGCTCTAGGCTGATCCCATGGGCTGAAAGCCTGCTGGCAGCTGAGAAACATTAGGTGTACTCCTGAAGCACATCATACCCTTGAGCTTCCCCACCAGAGTGCTCAGAGATCAGCCCCCTGGGCAGTCCAAGGCATCATTAGAAACACCATTAGGAGATTTGCCTTACAAATGCTGATCCAATTTAAAACATGACTTGAGGCTGGCAAGCTGTAAAAATGCATCCCCGAGGAGTTGTTTGCTTTGTGCCAGGCAGGGGGTGGACTTCGACACAAGCTGGAGAACCAGCCCAAGGTTCTGGCACCAGTGCCTCCACTTGAAGGGCAGAGTTCAAGTATGTGTATATGGCTTCATGTCCCATAAACAGTCTTGTGTTGGCAAGGCTGAAAGTCAGAGCAAAAGGTGCAGTAGGAGTAACTTCGTTGAATTTGTGGGTTTTTTGCAACACAAAGGTAGGCTGTACAGTAAAGGAGATGTAATGCCTACCTGGCAGGACTAACACAGTAGGATCTGAGCAAGAACAAGTGAAACTTCTGCCCATCACCTAGTTTGATTTACGTTTTTTCTCTACAGGGATGTTGAAAGGTAAACCACTTTGATTCTTACTGCTTATGCTATTGGTAGCAGTGATAACAACAGTAAGTTCAGCTAAATAATTGGGAAGTATAAATAAAATGATGGAACAGATACAAATGTTCTATAAAAATTGCTCTTTCAAAACAGTAGCCAAGAGGGGTTGCACGATGCATTATTTCCCCCCCAAATAAATTATACATCCCCCTGACCTTGCAGCTGTGTGACCTCTGCTGGAGTGACAAGCCAGGTTCATAGCACTTCTTGCAGACATTCCTCAAAGCAGCTGAAACGAGCCATTCTCCCAGATTAAAGATGTCAAGACTAATTTAACTGTAACTGAAGACAGGGAATCGTAGAATCATGGAACAGTTTGGATTGGAAGGGACCTTAAAGCTCATCTAGGTCCAACCCCCTGCCAGGAGCAGGGACACCTTCCACTAGACCAGGTTGCTCAAAGCCCCGTCCAACCTGGCCTTGAACACTGCCAGGGATGGGGCAGCCATAGCTTCTCTGGGCAACTTGCACCAGTGCCTCAGCACCCTCACAGTGAAGAAATTTTTCCTAATATCTAATCTGAATTTACCCTTTTCATCTTAAAGCCGTGCTAATAATAAGTTGCAAGCTTCCCAATGAAGGCAGGAAACTGCAATAAAAATACAAGGTACACAGCGGGACACTGCGTATCAAAGAATCCCTTGTCTTCCGTGAGAAAAGCTCTTCGCTACAGCCCAGCATCTGTAGAGCAAGGTAAGGAAGCGCAGTGCGTTGTTTAAGTGTGCCATCTAGTGACTGACGTGGGCTCGACTGAGGACTGCCTACGGATAAGTCACGACTTGCAGCGCCTACGTATAGGAATTCCTCGCGTTTCTATTTTTCAGAACATCTGCATGTCCCAGATGTTACGCTGAATGCCTCAAACTGCTGTTGCTGGTAATCTGGTTATTGGAAAGTTGAGAGGGAGGGTGTTTAACCTTCAGAGGCTACTTATTCTTAGGTGGAGTCACCGAGCATTTAACAGTGATAATCACTCAGTAACTCCTGAAATAACTGCCTTACCCTGTGGGCACTACATTCCATTCCTCATCTGTGAAGAAATGTGAAACGGCAGGGGAGGAAGGGGAATGACACACAATTATTTGATCGTATTCTTTTCATTTCTACTTTTCTAACCAGAGTGGGGAGTTACCTCAAATGCAGTGCTTTTGACTTCATGAGCAGAATGAAGTTCCTTATCAAGGTATAGTACTGAAGCCCCTGTAAAAACTTTAGAATAAAATAAAAATAATTACATTAAATAAATTTTAAAATAAATTAAATTAAAAAGAAATTAGATTGTAGAATAAAAACAAATTAAATATTAATAAAAATAGATTAAATGAGGTTGAGACTCACTAGGGAATTACAGCTGTTACCCCTGGTGACTGGCCTCCTTCATCAACACCTCTGGTAGCTCCCTTTTCCTTGCTCTGTCACTGCATGTTAGCTTCAAAAAATAATCAAGTTAACTTGAGTTAGCTCTTCCTGATGTGCAGAACCACCAAAGACTAGATGAAACAGGCCTTTCTTGGGGATATGCAGGAAGCAGATGTTATGTATCAGGAATAAAAATGAGGCATTTTGCTCATTGAGATCACTATGGGGGATGCTTAACATTTTTTTCCATAAGAAATATTTTAATTTTCTGATAATTATTTTCACAATTTAAAAAATTCATATCTGTCATAGTAGGTCCTAGAAAAGCAAAATGGGTATCGGTTCTCTGCTAAATAATATTTGAAACACAGGACAGTGTAGAATACAACCCAGGTGCTCTTCTACCTGCAATATAGGACAAACAGAAGGAGATGCAAGAGGCAGGGGGAACACCATATTGCACATGCTTGCCATTATCAACTGTTACCAGTAGCTGGAAAACAGGGAAAACCCTGCAAGTGGCTCAGGGATGGGGACAGCTGGTCCCATGGTCAGCCTGTAGCTTCCCAGGGACACAGGAATTCAGAGAGGGAAGAAGGTGGTAGGTCAAATTTTATTAATCATCTCACTGCGAATTTTGTGACACAATTACAGGGGTTCTTCACCCGCTTTTGGGGGAAGAAGAATACAGAGAGAAGATAAGAAAATTTGGATATAATTAGTCACATGATTTAATGGAAAACCAAGCAGGAAGCTGGCACTTAGTCACGCTTGCCTCATCTCTCTTTAGGAGAGGGCTTCTGCACAGAATGCTTACTCATGTGGAGGGAAAGCACGGGTAGAAAGGCTTGTCTCAGGCAGCTACAGTTGTTTACAGAGAGGATTTGCCTTAGTGTCAGGGAAATCTATTTAGACTGTTCATGGAAATCCAGCTTGAGAATTGGATAAGGGCAGTAATATTAGCCAAATCCTATTAAACTAATAAAGGATTCAGATCATTTTGTCATAAAGAACCATTCAAAGGATGGGTTTAAGTCTAGAAAATTAAGAAAGATAAAGCCAAATTAAATCCTTCTAATCTCTCTCCATTTGTCAGCATTCTTTTCCTTGAGGGAGAGACAGGCTAAAAATGATGGTGGGGGTGTTCGTATGGTACTAGCATTGTCTGTTCTTTAACATTACAAAAATAATTCAAAATCCCATTATAATAATTTCAAGAAAAATCTGAATTCACTCCTTTGCAAGGGATTGTAAACACAGTTTTGCTGAAGAAGCTGTAGCTGAGAGCATTATATGGCAGAGGCAAGGCTAACCTGGGAGATGTTTCTTGTGCTGGTTGCTGCCTTGTAATATGAAGAGCTGTGTTGGCTGTTCAGGAGTTGGAGGATCTGAGCAAAGCACATGCCTGCCTGTTCCCTTCGAAGGGATGCTATCTGCTGTGCCAATGCTTACAACAGGTCAATTTACGTTAAAAACAGAGATGATTTGGAAATATTGGTGTAAAAATTACAGTCAAATAGTTTTTATGTTGGATCAGACATAAATAACTCCCCAAAACCTTAATTTGGCATGCTCAGCTTAGCATTCATATGTAACTTTATATGTCTTTGATACCTGTTTTGCATGTCACTCAGTTAAATCTGCACAAGTGGTTAAAAGTAGAGGAATTATAGGAGGCATTTGTGTGTGTGTGTGTGCACACATTTGACATCCACAATTTGCTGGTAAAAGAGCAACTAAAATTTAACTCATTACTATTTTTAAGAAACTACTACTAGCTTCCAGAAGCTGGCTGATTTTCTGATGCATAATTATACTGACAGCAAAGACCATTGTAACCTCACAGACACTTACCTGAGGGCTAGGATCTGCCTTGGGTCCTCAGCAGGCAGCCAAACAAGGTGGCATCTCACTAGAGGACTTTGTCAGACACATCCAGTTTTGGTGGTAGGGACCATTCTTGCCAGGCTGTCTGCAGGTGGGACATTGCAATCTTTAGGCCTCCAAGAAGAGAATTTCAAAGGGAGGAGGGAGCATGAAAGAAGAGTTTGCCTAGTAGAAAGTAGCATGTAACCAAAAGGATGAGACGGGAAGAAAGAAACAGTTGGTTGAGCTTTATCTCCTTGGTCATATCCACAGGCAGGACTCTGTCTGGCAGATAACCTAACAGCTTTGATCTTCCTTGCTTGTGCATTGTGGGTTCTTCAGCAACTTCCAAGGCAGCTGGCACAGCAGAAAAAATGAGCCCCCAGTTGCCAGGTGTGTCTTTTGTAACACAACAGCTGCTCAGTCAGAACCTGAGTGAACTGGCCATTGTGTTTTCTTGTGAAATAAGGGTTATTTGACCAGAGCTTGAAATTTGATCCTTTTGGAAGTAAAAGATAAGGTACACAGAGAAAATAAATAGCCTCAGAAAAACAAGCAATCATCTCCAATCAAACCCATGAATTTTAATGTATTAGCCCCTCAGACTCACTTGCTAATGCTCTTTTTCACATTATGTATGAGCAGGGACAAGGGGATGCCCTATACGAGAGAGGGACAAGAAGATGCTCTCACAGCTCGGGGAATCTGACATAGGAAATATTGTCTATAACCAAAGCAAACAATTCAGATGTGAGCAATTTCTCCTGAAGCACAGAAGCAGCAGCAGATGATGTCATGAACAAAAGTAGGCAGGTGATCAGAAACAGAGCAAGAGAAAAACAGATATGAGAATCGCAGCCCAGAATTTCAGAAGCAACAGTAATTCCTAAGCAATGAGCTATAAAAAGCAGAACTGACTGAGAAGGGGAGTTGTCATCAGCTCACAGGAAAATGCAAATCCCTACCACCGGTGTGTAGCTTTTCTGGCAGCGTGAATACTACTTGATGGGCATGGACACAAATTACAAATGCTTCTTCTATGAAAGAAGAAATGCAAGCTCTATTTACATTCACCCAAAAATGCTTTGAGAAGAGAATGAGCAATTAAGATACTGAAAGTGTTCAAAACAGGTTACTTAAGTCAGAGATATTCATCCAGTAAAAGAATTCCCAAATGCTGACTCACATGTACCTGAAACAATTCCTATCTCAGTGCAAACAGTTGCCATAGATATCCATGGATATGGGAGAAGACAGGGCAGAAAAAGCCACATTTTCCTCCCAGGGCTTTGCAGGGCAGCCTTCTTGCCTAAAGGATGCTGCTTGCTGAAGCCTTGCTAGATCAGATACCATTTAAAGCTACCCGACATTTGCTGGCTTCTTTTTTTGTGGGAGGCTCTGCTTGGAGGTGTTAGGGGTTTAAAGGTGATGCTACTTGTGGGCAAGCAGAGTGCATGTACCACACTCTGTGTCACTGTGCCTGTGGCCAAAACTGGACTGCTTCTAGACTAGACAAGAGTCCAGATTATACACCTGTGCTCTGCTGCATGCTGCCAGCTCACATGGAATGGGCTCTTCTCCTCTGGAGCTGCCAAGTCACGCCCATCTTGTCAATAAGCCACAATGTACTCACACCAGCAGTACTAAGGACACCCTTGGGTGTAGCTGACTCAACTACCACAGATAAAATCCCTCCTCTCCCTTGCAAGATTCATGGTGAGAGGTCACCAGTGCTCAGAGATGTACTAGTGCCATGATCTAAGCTGTAAAGGTAGCATCATTTACCAGAAATAATATCTGGTTTAGACCAGCTAATATTATCTGATAATACATAGAAGTGGTGATGATCAGGTTATATCAACAGCAAAAATTTTAAGGTAGAAAATTTGTGTTTTCCAACTACATTTGTTTCTCCCATGTACATATCTGCTTTCCTAATTAATTGTCCTACCTGGATATCCTTTCTTTCTAAATACTACAGGGCATTCACAGTCCTAGAAATGCCCTTGAGGATTTCCATGGCTTTCCTGGGAATGTGCATTTTAAAGTTTGCAGAATTCAGGCTAAAGCCCTAGTCTAAAACGATGGTTTATGATTGCCTTTTAGAGATAATAGAAGCAAGTAATTGTGGGGAAAGTCTGCATTGACAGGAAGAAAAAGCAATAAACACTTCCAAAAAGTACCTTTCCAAATGAAAATATTACTCATAGCCCTGGAACATAATGGTTCAATTTTTCAAAATTAACATTAAAAAGTACAACTCCGCAGAGAATCAAAAACCTAAATGTATATTAGAACACCCTACATAGCAGATACCAATACCGACAGGATTTTCATGCTAAGGAAATTAGTCCTTCTACCATTAGCCTTTACGCAGGCTTTGATGTTATACCATGTGTTAATTATTTCCAAATCACAAGTGCAAACACTCACCCTGATTGGAAAATTAGCAGATTTCAAACTCAGGTAATTTCCCCCTAATGAGGAACTTGTTGAACTGAATTTAACAATTAGCTCACACCCTTTGCTGGCTGGGTATGGCAAGGCTACAAGGAAACAAGGAAACTCACCTTGTTCAGCAATTGGCAATAAAGGATGAATATAAATTCAGAAGTTGGTTTCATGCTGTTTCTAACTCCTCCTTTGGTTTGTAAGGCAGTGGTTCTCAAAGGGTCACAGAGGAGGAGGTGCTGCCCACGCTGAATAGTTCTCCCTTATTCTGTAACCTTCCCCCTCTGGGACAGTTCATCTGGGTGCCTTTTGGTACACACCAAGCCTCTGCAGCATGGATTTCACAGCTTAAAAGAGTAAAGCTTATGATTTATTGGTCACTATACACAATGTGTATGTACAGTTAACAAGCTAATTTGCTCGCCACCCTGATAAGGCACCCGAGGAGTCACTGCTGGCTGGGCAGCCTTCAGTCAAGAGGAGAAGAGTTGGCTTCTACTGCTGCTTAGATCATTGACATTGCCTAACTGCCATTCTCAGGCTACTTGGTCTTGTTTCTGTAGGATTTCGTATGTTTTTCATGTTGTTTTTTCTCTCAAAGAACCCTTGAGCTACTAATTATCCCTGTGTCAACACTCTCCGCTTCACCAGCAGTCTTAACCTTTCTTCTCATGGCTCTGTTCTGCACAATGTCTTGCAGCATTTTCTCACAGCACAGCAGATATGTCTGAACCAATTTCAGCCTGTATCAAAACTATGCCTTAGATCCCGGAAGGCATCTGTGATCTGCTGCCTGAATCTCTAGAGGGGAAACTGACACTTTTCAGCTTCTAAATTGCATTAAAGGAAACAAAAGTAATTTTATCCTACCATTAGTTTTCTACATATGCTGTGACCCTATCTGCATAATGGATGCTGGGCAGTCAGGTCTTAAAGGAGGTGGCTTATTGTAGTTGCAAAGGGAAGAGACATCTGCAACCGAAAGGGAAACTGCCTTCGGACAATTCTTCTCTCTTCCTAGAATTGACCAAAGCCATCCAAAATATTGCCAAAAGGTAAGTCTGATTTCTTCCACAAAAATGTAAAAATTATTCAATAACATCTTTTTCCTGTTTTTCAATGTACTTTCTACAGTAGGGTTTTCTTTTCCTTGCTTGAAGAACAATAAAGAACATTCTGAGACTTCAAGCTGCTTGAAGCACCTGTGCCTTCAAGTGCTATGCTGGCACACCAACTGCTTGATCATTTGACAGGAAGTGGCCTCAGTATAGGTGTAACAAGCTTTTTCTGAATGTAAAGAAAGGGTAGTGAATTGAGAGATGGCAAAAAAGAATATTCTGCAGAAACAGAATATTTAAATGCACTGCTTTGATTGTCTTTATGTAGAGACATTTTAATAGGAACTGGATTTTGAAGTAAAGAAGGGTTCATAAATATCTAATAAGGCTGCACAGCGATCTGTGGGGAGTTATACTAAGGTGTGACTTAGCAGAGAGAAACAGTCTAAGATACACTGCTGACTTTCTCTTGCAAGTCAACAATACAAAGGTCTGCTCTTCATATCAATCCCACAACTGGCAAAGGGATGCTCTGGCCGGTAGCCCTCACTCAAATGAGGTTATGAAAGCTGAGAGCAACTCATTTTATTGTGCTGGTGGACACCTTATCTAACCATGGTCTATCTCACCTAACCATTACTTAGAAACTCTTAGCTTAATTTGTGACCTTACCGCACTTAAGAGGCAGTATTTTTTAGAGCAGAGAGATGAGACTGGGTAACTTCTGCAGCCTGATCCTAGCTGATACAAAGTTCCCCTGTGTGGCTTTAGGTAAGTTCTCTAGATTTCTCTACCTCAGTTCCACTTTGCTACAAGAAAGATGATCATGCTGAGTTCAGACAACTGTTAGAATTACCTAGTTAACACTTTTAAAAGGATCTAAAGCAGTAGTAGTAAATCTAGCCCATGAGATTTGCTAGCAGTATATCTAGCCCTCTTCCCCCACAAATTGTGTCTTAAAAATAGCAATCCATTTTACCTGGGAGCTACGGAGGTGGAAGCAGATTCATGATGTGTCCTGAAGGAACACGTGAATGGCCGTCAGTCAAAGCAGTAGCATTCAAACTGTCAGCAGCAGTCACACTTTGTTTAAAAGGGTAAGGAAGCCAAGTGTCAATGGCTTGGATAGGTGGGGTTGTTGCAACCTACCTGTTCTAGTATTTTCATTAGCTGTGTAGCAAATGGCTGCTGTCTTCCTCTCTGTTATCCATAAGTCTTCTTCTGAGCTTCTCTACTGCTTATACTAAATCTGCCTATTCCCTGACTTGTTCTATTTACCACTGTAAATACCTAGGCACTGCACCTCAACTGGGCAAGCTACAGCTATTGGTCTGAGCCAGAGGTGGGCAAGAAATTCTTAATTAAAAAGCTCAAAAAACCCAAAAAGATAAAATAAATTTGCAGCCGTAAGACCCATACATTCTGCCGCTTCACATAAGCAGTAACTCAGGAAAGCTCTTAGGCACATGTTTAAGATAAAGTATGTCCAATTTTCCTCTGAAAAGTGTTCTGTGTAAGTAAGTGATTTTTGGAATGAGACCTCCATGATTGTATGTCATAGAAAGAAATGTCTTTGCTGCCAAATCCGAAGTCTGCTTGACAATCAACGCGGTACATTTTATTGCTGAAATATGTCAGATGAAAATCACAATGCATATTAAATATCTAACCAAAAGCATAACAGCTCATGATACGTGTGGCTAAATCAGGCCACGCTGGTGTTAACAAGATATATTTAACAGGCATTTCAGAGACAGGACAGATATGAGACCAACAGTGATGATTCCTAGTTGCCTTTGCTGGACCTACAGAGACCACCACTTCTCCACACACTCCATCTTGTTTTGAATGCACTGTCCATGCTACAGTACATGGATCAACTCTTCCATGCCACAGCTCCCACCCACCAAGGCATGCCCCTCGCAGAACCATTACAGAAAACATTGCCCAGTAATGCTCATTGGTCTCATTTGCTCTAGTAATTGAAGCCTTTTCCACAGCAATTCACAAAGATCCCTTACAAACCCAAAATATTTTATGTTCCAGTTTTGCAGCTGCTTGAATTCATAGCCAACCATTCCCAATGCCATTATGAAATTAAGTACTGCTCTGCAAGTCTATGTAGCTACCTGTGGCCTAGACTACACTGATAGAAAGCAACATCAGGAATATACTAATAGCCATAATGTGAAAATACATTATGAAGATTTCTCATGTTAAGCATATGTTAACTGATACCAGTTAATTCTACTGACGCACTCTAATGCAGAGTGAAAAATTTCACCTAAATTATTTTTCAAGGGAAAAGCGCAGATTCTCTCCCATTAATGCAGTTCAATAATCTGTATGAATTTCCCAGACTGCCTACTTAGAAAAAAGATTCAACATAAAAATTGTCGCAACCACTCCAAAACAAAAATAATTAGTTTTTCTACTATAATAGAATTCTTCAATTGTTAAAGAAAGTTTTTTCTGACCTCAACCAGAAAGAAGAGAGCATTTTTTTAATTTGGCCCCTTTTTTACTTCCAGAGGGTTCACTACCTGTTTTCAGATTTCCACTAACTCCCAAACTGAAAGTATTTTTTAAATTCAATGTAAACTAAAAATAAATCCACACTATCTGCTGGAGCAAGTCCAGAGGAGGACCACAGAAATGATACAAAGGCTGGAGCACCTCTCCTATGAAGACAGTCTGAGAGAGTTGGTTTTGAGAGCCTGGTGAGGAGAAGGCTCCGAGGACACCTTATAACAGCCTTCCAGTACCTAAAGGGGGCCTATAAGAAAGATGGGGATGGACATTTTGGCAGGGCCTGTAGCAACAGGATAAGGGGTAATGGGTTTAAACTAAGAGAGGGCAGATTCAGACTAGTTACAAGGAAGAAATTTTTTATAATGAGGGTGGTGAGGCACTGGAAACAGGTTGCCCAAGGAGGTGCTTCCCATCCCTGGAAACATTCAAGGTCAGGCTGGGGACTGAGCAACCTGCTCCAGTTGAACACAGTCCTGCTCACTGCAGGGGGGTTGGACTAGATGACCTTTGAAGGTCCCTTCCAATCCAACTATTCTATGATTCTATCTGCCTAGCTTTGCTCTGATGGTAAGTTATGTTTGCTACGATATAGGTAAAAGATGATATTAACATCTTTCCAACATGAAACATTTTCCCAGCCACCATGTGGAATATCATTTTTGCTGCATGGATTGGGTATTTACTTCTAGGGATCATACTAGAAGAGGATAGACAAGCGCACTGCACCTCGCATCCCAACAAACAAAATATCCAAATGCTTACTAAACACAGTATCATTTTATAAATTAGAGTGAGCTAATCCAAAGCAATTAGGTTCATCCAAAAACATCGGGATCATTTGCAAAAATTAAAAATGGTTTATGCAAAACAGAGCAATGGGTGTGAATTGAAAAGCTCCTGTAATACCTGAAGTCTTACTGAATGCCTGGGCACGTCAGACTGGGGGTGAAGAAGCTGGGAAGGTAAGAATTTCTTGAAAGAGAGTCCACAGAATCATTTAAGTTGGAAAAGACCTTTAAGATCATCATGTCCATTCATAAACCTAACACTGCCAAGACCACCACCAAACCATGTTCCTAAGTGCCGTATCTACATCTTTTAGATGCCTCCAGGGATTATGACTCAAGCACTTCCCTGGGCAGCATGTTCCAATGCCTCACAACTCTTTCAGTGAAGAAATTTTTCCCAATATCCAATCTAAACCTCCCCAAGCACAACCTGAGGCCATTTCATCTCATTCTATTGTTTATTACTTGTGAGAAGAGAATGATACTCACCTTGCTACAACCTCCTTTCAGGTAGTTGTAGACAGTGATAAGGTGCCCTCTGAGCCTTCTCTTCTCCAGACTAAACAACCTCAGTTCCCTCAGCCGTTCCTCATCACACTTGTGCTCCAGACCCTTCATCAACTTCATTGGCCTTTTCGGGACCCGCTCCAGCACCTCAATGTTTCTCTTGTAGTGAGGGGCCCAGAACTGAACACAGGATTCGAGGTGCAGCCTCATCAGTGCCCAGTGCAGGGGAATGATCACTGCCCTGGCCCTACTGGCCACACTAGTTCTGATACAAGCTAGGATGCTGTTGGCCTTTGTGACCACCTGGGCACAAGCTGGCTCATGTTCAGCTGGCTGTCAACCAATATCCCCAATATTCCTTTCAATTGCACTAATCTCCACAGACAACCATTAGTGCAAGGATCCTGAGAATCATTAGTCCCATTTTCCATGCAGAGAACCAAAGCAGCAGGTAAGATCACAGACCAGTAGCAGAAGTGATCTCAGACTCTGACTGCTACTTTCTTTTTCCAGGCCAGTGACAGGGAGTCTGCTGTCCTAGGAAGATGTTGTGGTTTAAGCCCAGGCAGTAACTTGGAACCACGCAGCTGCTCGCTCACTCTCCCCACCCCTTCTTCCCCATGCTCCCAGAGGGATGGGGAGGAGAATCAGAGGAATGTAACTCCCACAGGTTGAGATAACAGCACTCCAGTAACTAAGGTATAATACAAACCACTACTGCTACCAATAATAATGATAAGAGGAATAACAAGGGGAGAGGACACAACCGCTCACCACCCGCCGACCGATACCCAGCCCGACCCGAGCAGCGATCTGGGCCTTCCGGGTAACTCCCCCCAGTTTATATACTGGGCATGATGTGCTGTGGTATGGAATACCCCTTTGGCCAGTTTGGGTCAGGTGTCCTGTCTCTGCTTCCTCCGAGCTTCCTGAGCCCCTCCTCATTGGCAGAGCATGAGGCTGAAAAGTCCTTGATCAGGGTAAGTGCTACTGAGCAACAACTGAAAACATCGGTCTGTTATCAGCATTGTTCTCAAACTAAAGCCGAAACACAGCACTGCAGCAGCTACTAGGAAGGGAAAAAATAACTATTACAGCCAGACCCAGGACAGAAGAACATCTGCTAGGGACATATTTACAAACCGCAACTGTGTATTTATCAAGTTAGGAGGTGAATTGCCAAGGAATGTAAAAAGTCTTGCCCTAAAGAGATCACTTCTGTAGGTGGAGAGCCCAGACAGGTTTGGAGATTTCAGAACAAATATGTGCAAATATAATTACTGATCAGAGTGAGAACTGATAAATGTTAATGGAGGAAGGATGGGGAAATACTGTGTTGGACACAGGATGAAGTAAAATTTTTAAAAGTCAAAAGAGATGAACAGGAATGACCCTGGATTAACTCTAAATCATAGCCATTATAATAGCAAAAGAATAAAAATAAAATAAAACCACATTGTGAGACAGTTTGGCTACCACTGAGTGCTCAATAACAGCATAAAAATACATGGTATAAAATCTTACTAAATTACATGGTATGAAAACACTCACACCATGTATGTATCACCAGAGAATAAAGGGGTTATCTTTCCACTAGTGGCCCTTTCAGTACCACAGCTTACAGGCATTTATGTCAGAGGTTGTTCCAACACGGACAGTGGCTATTCGTGGTGCAAGAATACACAAGCTCCTGAAGCTGAGCTTCCAGCACCACAGAACAGGAGCACAGGGGACTTCTAAACCCTTGGCAATCCATCTTCACTAGCTGTGCCATTCAGGATAATCTTTGTAGTCTGCTTGTTGTCCCCAGCTTCTTCAGCCTTACACTCTGGAGGCTCTAGGTCATTGTATTTTCTCCGATAGACCACCCTTGAGATGAGGGTTATCAGAAACATTTCCATTACGAGGAGCTGCTGGGTCATATCTGCCAAAAAAAGGGAGGCAAAAAAAGCCCCCCAAAGGGGGAAATGACTGTCAGACACAAAATGAATACCTGGCTTATTCATTTTCATCTGTGCAAAAGGAACAAGCTTTACCACCCTGTCCTCGTAAGGGAGTGTCTCTCGCACTTGGCAATAAGATCAGTTAGAGAACTGCCTATCAATAAGCATGCAGTAAGTTATGTATCCAAACCCCAAAGGATTTAACAGTAGTTATGCATGTTGGGTTTTTTCCCTCTCATTTCTGATTCCAAATCTTCTCATTATCAAGTTTTTCTCTGCAACTATGACACCTATAAAAATTTTGTTACTGTCTATTAAGTAAAAGCTGAGATTCTCCAAAAGCTACATGATCCTAGGAAGTAAGTATTTTTGGAAAACACCAGATATTGCAGTTAGTGACACTGAACTGGCACCTTTCTAAGTAAATGAAGAACATACTTCCCAAAAGAACTTACATGCTCCTCTTGCTGAAGAGGAGAGTGGTGGAGCGCAGGGAATGATTCTTCGTGTGGCCAAGATGTTGATGATGGATGCCTGCAGGTGGTTTAGAATGAGAATAAACTGGACAGAAAGAGAAAACAGATACCTCAGCTACAAGATAAAGGTTTACAGTTCACACAACAATTCTGCTTTCATAACAGACCCTCTTCTGCTTTATTCCTCCTTTCTGGCCTTTCCTCTCCTCCCATCTACCAGCAGGCTGCCTGCCAATCTGCAGAACTCATCTTTAGGTCAAGATGATCTTGCTCTGAATGTGAGTATGAAATTAAACCTCTGCTTTGAAAGTGTTTCTTCTCAGCCCTCCATTTAGGAGGTGCAATATACACAGACCTCCCAGCTGGGATTTTAAACAATACTGAGCTCCGAATGATAGGGAACAATGCTTTAATATCTTCCTGTTAATGTGACCTATGAGTTTATGTTCTTCCTTAGTGGAAGAAGGACCCAAAGAGCAGTTTTTCTGTTATCTCCACTTTTTGTCACAGCAGGGAGATGTGGTGCTCCCCAGGTTATATAAGGCTCACTTCTTTGCCAGAAGGGATGGACTCTTCACAGCTTGAGTTCAGCAACAATCACACATATTATCAGCTATTTGCTGAGCTAGGCCTTTGCTCCCTTGGAGGTACCAAAGTATGTTTTTACCTGCTGGGTGTAACTGCCTGAGTATAAACCCTCTCATTAACAGTATTTGCCATCCTAAAACTGGATTCATTCTAATGGAGGTTTGCGGGTGGGACTACCCTGTTTACTGCATTTATGAGTGCTTACTCATTCGCTTCACAGAGACCTTAGTGCACCAGCCTTTCTACAGGTCCTGTTCAAGAAGGATGCATACCCAAGGATTCCACTGTGCTCTCTTGAAGGTGATGTGGAAGAGGGTGGCCCTGTCCCCGGGCTAGTCCCAATCTAATCTATCTGGCTCTGTTCCTTACTATTTAATGATTCCCTGTCAGTGTTTTCGTTTTTATCTAACTCAGAAGCACAGAATAACCCAGCAAAATATTGTCAAAACAAAACACTGTGACATGATGGAACAGTCCAAACAACAGCCACCCACACAATGCGCTACATCCTCTCCTAGTCTAAAAGTACACACCAGCATTTTAACATTGTGTTTTGGGATACTGCATCTACAAAACTTCCTTCGAGTCCCACAGAAGGTACTGTTTCGATATCAGTTGCCTAAAGATAAATGGGTTGTAACGTGGCTTTCACATCTTCAGCAAGCCTGAGAGACTAGAGATAAATCAGTCCAAGCTGAAATTCAACAGCAACCACGGAGAGTGCTTCAAAGGGATGCAGCTTTAATTAGGTAAAAATATGCCTTTGCATAGCATATTTAATGGGGAATAAATTTACTATAACTTCCAACAAAGGACCAAGAAGAGACAGACAATGTTATATCAACAGCTAAGAGAAATTCTTATCAGAAATACTAAACTTCTCACCTGATAAAGAGCAAACTTTGGGATGATCTTCTTACAGATAAGGAGAGTCCTAACTTGCTGAAACATGATTGCAACTGGCCACAGAGCAATAATGGTAAGGACACCAACCACACAGCTAATCCATATTGCAGCTCCTTTGGTTGATAACTGAGAAGCAAATCAAACAGCCATACCTATAAAACTTTACAGTGCGTTTCACTATTTCCAGGAAGAAGCTGTGAAAAACTGGATGATGCAAATGTTAAAATGCTTATTGCTGTCTCCATGAAAGCTGATGGTGGTAGCAGTTGCTGGGGTTGCATGGAGAAACTGCACAGTACCTGGAGTGTACTCTCACCCAGCTGGCACGGGCATGTGAATCTGTTCAGCCTGGGAAGGTAACAAGTGACACAACCCCTCAGCCTCACCCCAGCAGCACCTCAGCAGCTCATGAAAGCAAATGTAGCACAACATCTCAGCGGGGTCATCTGTTTTTTACTATCAACAAAAGAAAGTGTTAGTTTTAATCCGAGTTGCCCATGAGGTGGAAAATTATTAGCAGATACAGACTAATCCATCATCTTGCAGCTTACATGGTACAAAACAGAAGGACAGTAATAACTTCTCTACTTTGCACAGAAGAACATAGAATTAAGCTTCCTGTTTACATGCCAGTACCCACACTTGTTTCTTAAGGCTAGACCTTACGAAACACATAGCAGGAACATCCCACAGGGCAACCTGCAGTCCTACTATTCTATCCATACAAGCTGGGAAACATATTGGAGCACAGTCTGATGCCCAACCCACCCTGATGCCCAGTTTCTTTCCAAGAGAAGCCATGAAATGGAGTCTGGGGCAACACAGAAATTATATGCTTCAGGGTCTCAAAAGAAGAATACAGTAAGGACTCACTTGGAAGCGCTCACAGATTTCACAGTTTAGTTGTCCAGGATACTAACAGCAACCCTAAAACCTATAGATTTTGTGGACCGTCTCCTATTAAAATATTTACTTACATTGTAAAGGGTGTAATTGCCATTAGTCCAAAGCACTATTGACAAAAACATGAGCACAGGTCGAAGGAAAGCAAACTGAAGAGTGCCCAGCTTCAGCCAAAAGAGGCTTCGCCTGACCAGGAAAAACAAAGATAAAAATCACATAGGCCAAGATATTATTAGCAACCTTCATAACATTTTCTTGGGTACTGTCAACTGTAGCATGTGGGAGAAATCTGGGGAGGAACAGCTTCAAGATTAGAAAATCCTTCCAAGAATTAGCCAGTGTTTATTTAATAGTCTCTACAAAAATAGGACTTTTCTGTTCTGCAGCAATTACACACTAACCAGAGCTGGGCAAAACGTGGTGTCTTTCCCTGCCCTGAAGCTAACCAGAAAGCCAGTAGCAGCATAACCGGTTCTGAACAATAATGCCGTTTGCTCTTGCCTTGGTGCCTTACTATTTTAGTTCTCTGGTGAAATTGGGCAGTTCAGCCTTCCTGTTCAGACACTTCCTAGCCCTGTGGTAGATCAATAAAGGGAATCATACCAACCTAGGTGACAGCTTTTCAATGCATTGTGAATACTGCCATGTAGGCACCTGGTTTTGCTCCTCTATACTCTAACAGAAGAAAGGAACTATCTTTACTATCTTTCACTTGGCAAACTGCACAAGGCCAGCAGGACAGCTCAGGATTTCCTTACTTCAGTCAGGATAAACTGGGGCCAGGACACAGCCCAGACAAAGTAACCTGGCCAGCCAGCATTAAAGGCCACCAGGAAAGGACAAGATGCACTTTGTAACAGAGGGCATGAAAGCTGGCTGACCTGAACTCTCCTTCAGTTTTCACAGGACAAGCCGTGGCTGCTGTGGCTGGCTCACTTTTCAGTCTACTATTGTGTGTTATTTCCCATACTGACAAGGTTCTCTTCACTATAGCTCCTTGGGCTGTTAAGACTGCCAATCAGAGCTGCCTCTGCAGACAACAGGCTGCCATTCAGTATGCTACAGGATGTAGCCATGAACCCAGAATTAGAGGAATCGCTCAATGAATATAGGTAATAATAACCACGGAATAAGGAACAGCACAAATACATGTGGAAAGGCCTGCAACTGGCCAGCCACTTGGTGTGTGTGCCTGTTCAAAGATCTGTTATTCCCAAAGGGCTTTAAAGAACGGTATGACAAATGGTGTAGCCACTGCAATGCCACAAGTTGTTTCCCTTGTCAACACAGGTCTATCTTTCTTGACCATCAGACCTATTCTGCCACATCTGTCCCTATTGTATGGCTTGTTACTTTGACACAAGTGTCTACTGCACCTTGTACGGTACTTTCCCAGTACTGCTTGATAGTATGTGTTTTCTGAAAAAAACAACAAACCCCTCCCTTGGAGTAGCTCCCTGTTTCCCCTGAAGGTACCTACAGGAGGAACATGAGATTGACCTTTGTCTAGTATAGCCTGCTCAGATTTCAAAAACATGGTACCCTGCCAGAGGAAAAGGAGGGAAGTTAGAAGCAGAAACAACAGATGGGTTTCCCAGTGCTGCAGAAACTGGAGAAGGAGCCCCAAGCCTTCTGCAGAACAAAACCCTTTCTTTTCTAAACAGACAGCTGTCCTTCCTCCCAGCAGTAGTAGGCACTACCTAGCTCCTGAAAGGAGTTAATATTAGCTAATGTTATCCTGAGTAAGCTGCCACTGGACTGACCAACAGGAAGGAGGGCATAGTAGAGGAACTGCTCGCAAGCTCCCAGATGCTATAACAGAGGGTGACAGACACTTGAAGAAAAACAAATATACTTGTGACACATCAGATCTATAGCACAGCTCTGTCCCATGGCATTTCTTCGGCTCCGACTGCTGAAATGAGCCTGAACCAATACCCATTAAAATTGGTAGGAATCATTTAGAACCATATTAGTAGCTGCTGATTTTACACCATTGTATTACATCCGGTTTTGGAGCTACATTTTTCAATTGGTTTACTACCTATTCTTCTCAATGCCTCCAGCATGTAAATAATTAGTGTTATTCCATTAAAATAAAATGATGGAAACAATAATTCAAATTCTAATACCAAATGAGGCAGTTTAAAGAAGAATTATTACAGTAGAAAATAAGAATTTTTGCAAAGGCATCACAGGCAAACTGCTATGCTGTGTTCTGTTTCCTGCTTTCATTTAACCAGACCATTAAGTCTCCAGAGTCCCTCTGACGCTCATGCCCAGGCCCTCATGGGAAAGTCTCTGTCTTGCAGTCCTTCAGCTTTTGCTTTTCATGAGTGAAGCATTTTCATACTCTGTGCCAGTAGGAAAGCCCTGGGAAATACATGAGGCTTCCAGGCTGTGATGTGGTGTGTAAATGACAGCGACACCAGCCAGAGGAAGAGCCCCACCAGGCAGTGAGTTTAACCAGAGACAAGGTTTATGTTACACTATATTGGCTCCTGTAAGCGCAGCTCTCTGACCTTACCCCACTCCCCAAAGATGCTCTGATACTAAGTTTAGTAGAAGAAAATATTTGCTTTTGCCACACCAGACAATGCCCCTTCTTAGAGATCAAATCTTTCCAGGAATCACACCCATTTTTTGCTCTAAAATTATTTTAATCTGAAGTACTTTTAAAGTTAAAATCAGAATAAAACATTTCCATTTTATCAAAGTAAGAGAAATTTTCTTTCAAGGCAGCCTCAATTTGACAATTTGTGAAAAATACCTGATTTGGACATTTGTTCCCTTCTGGAATGAAAAGAAACTGAAATCTCTATTATTAGGTTTTCTGAAGTAGAAATTCCTTCTCCCACACACCACTGCTTACTACAGAAATGGTTTCTTGGAAGATAATGGCATTAGTTGGGGAGATACCATGGTGCTCACATCACTATGAGTGGGAATACTGCACTGGCTTAAATCAAAAGAGCTCATCCTCTCGACTCTTATGCAAAATCCTGCAGTATAAAACTGAAATAAATTACTGGTGGTGTACAGCCCCAAAGTGATGGCACTGTTTAAAAGAGCCGGCTTGCCACTGACTTTCAGGAAGCAGGGAGGCCCTTTGCTGTAAGCCTGGCCTTGCCAAGTGGGCTGAATTCCAGCAGCCATTTTCCAGCTGGGAAATCTTAAAGGGCAACTCACCTAGTGATGCGCACGCGAGGGAGGCAAAGGCAGCAGCAGCAGCAGGGACCAGTGCTGATCTTGAAGTGACCATTTTCAAACCGCTTAAGGAGCAGCTTTTGACCTCCACAATCTTTAATCATCATCATCAGGAACTTGTGGATAACTATGGCAAAAAATCTAGGAGAGGAGGAAAATGCCAGCTTGAGTTTGCCTGTGTGTCTCTCATATGCCTGTGCAGGCCGGTGCCGCCTTCTGTCCATGGTTTTTACAGCCTGTGCTTTGCAATCAACAAAAGTTCCACTGCTATCTTTGAAAAACCTTCCACTTTCTATCACCTCAGAGTTCGGAGCTGCCCTAACCTAACCAAAACCAAAAGATGAATAAACAGAGGTAGAAAGCAGCTATGGAATTTCCCAAAGCCACACTGGTGGCTGGAGGCAGAGTCAGTACTGAAGTAGAGGCTTTTCTGGCCCAAGCCATTATGGCCATATTTTTCCATCACTTACCTAGTCCTGATTGGTCCAAAGTTTTTAGAACAAGTACTCTCCCCCCTCTAAAAAATACCCCAAAACAACACCCAACAACAAACGTGGCTACATTCATCTATATATACATACATACACACACACACACACACACA
>NW_009928956.1:0-4515 GCF_000696875.1 Nestor notabilis
GCTGTCCATCAGTCCTGTAGCCCCATCATAGTTTAAAACCATTAATCTTCGTACTGTTACAACAATAACTATTAAAAAAGTCTGTCCTCATCTTTCTTATAAGGCCCCTTTAAGTATTGAAATGCTGCAATAAATTATCCCAAGTGTCTTTTTCCAGCTGGAGGTTGACCAGCTCCAACTCTCTCATGTCCTCATAGGAGAGGTGTTCTGTCCCTCTGATCATTTCTGTAGCCCACCTCTGGACCCAATCCAACAAGTCCATGTCTTGTACTGAGGACTCCAGAGCTGGATGTGCTGCAATAAAGTATCCCAAGTGTCTTTTTCCAGCTGGAGGTTGACCAGCTCCAACTCTCTCATGTCCTCATAGGAGAGGTGTTCTGTCCCTCTGATCATTTCTGTAGCCCACCTCTGGACCCAATCCAACAAGTCCATGTCTTGTACTGAGGACTCCAGAGCTGGATGCAGAACTCTAGGTGGGGTGTCATCAGGATGGCGTAGAAGGGGAGAATCACCTCCCTTGACCCACTGGCCCTGCTTCTTTTGGTGCAGCCCAGCACACAGTTGGCTTTCTGGGCTGCAAGTGCATATTGCCAGCTCATGTCCAGCTTTTCACCCACCAGTCATCCCAAGTCCTCTACAGGGCTGCTCTCAATCCCTTCATCCCCCAGCTTGTATTGTTACTGTGGGTTGCCCTGACTCAAATGTAGTTCATTGCACTTGGCCTCGTTGAATCTCATGAGGTTCACACAGGCCCACTTCTTTAGCTTGTCCAGGTCCCTCTGGTGTGTTCCCATCCCTCAGGTGTGTCAACTGCACCACTAAGCGTGGTGGTATCTGCAAATTCGCTGAGGGTCCACTCGATTAGACCATATTTATTGTAGTTTATGTAATGGATTCTTTGAAGGAGGTTTACATCAGCAGTTAGACCTTTTCAGAGCTGTTTGAGAGCTGAAAAGCCCTTTTGGAGATGAAATATTATAGTATTAGAGAAGGACAAGGCTATTCTTACAAACATGAAGTGTGAACTTCATCTGTAAAACCACCAATACATTTTGATTATTTCTATAGAGGCCCTGAGTCTGAAAAAGATTATTGTCGAGTCTTGGCCTAAAGCAAATTTGGACTACACAGATGCAGTATGGCTAAAAGCATCCCTGATTTGGCCCATGCTCTGGACAGTCATTAAGAATACTCTGGTGAGTATTTAATTAAGATTCAAATGCCAAAGTTAATAATGGGAAAACTCAAGAAGAATGTGATTTCTTGTACTGGGAAATGATCTTCCAAATAAAGATCTGAAAGATAAGGAAAAATTGTTAAAACCAAGCTCGAAAAAATCTATAGGAAATGGCAAGAGTGGGGAATGTGCACCGACAAAGTGACAGGCTGCATGGCCTTTCCACAGAGTTTAACATCTCTACTTTCATCACTTCTTGGTAGTGGTTTTGCTTTATTTTGCACCATTGTTTTAAATGTCATTTCTGCTTCTCCTTCTGAACTGAGTGCTATATATTACCACTCTCAGTACATAAATTTAATGAAGTACATAGATTTTTCCATAGTATTAGAAATTAGGTCTATCCTGAAGCATGAACTGAGCTTGATGCTTACACCATCAGAGACAGTCTGAACAAAAGTAGGGGGCAGAGAAGAGATTCAAAGCAGCACTGCAGAGAAGGACTTGGGGGTGGTGATTGATGAGAAACTTGACATGAGCAGGCAGTGTGCGCTTGCAGCCCAGAAAGCCAACTGTATCCTGGGCTATATCAAAAGAAGCATGACCAGCAGGTCAAAGGAGGTGATCCTGCCCCTCTACTCTGCTCTTGTGAGACCTCACTTGGAGTATTGTGACCAGTTCTGGCGTCCTCAACATAAAAAGGACATGGAGCTGTTGGAGCAAGTCCAGAGGAGGGCCACGAGGATGATGAGAGGGCTGGAGCACCTCCCGTATGAAGACAGGCTGAGAAAGATGAGGCTGTTCAGCCTGGAAAAGACAAGGCTGCATGGAGACCTCATAGCAGCCTTCCAATATCTGAGGGTGGCCTACAAGGATGCTGGGGAGGGACTCTTCATTAGGGACTCTAGTGGTAGGACAAGAGGTAATGGCTTTAAACTTAAACAGGGGAACTTTAGGTTAGATCTAAGGAAGAAGTTCTTCACAGTGAGGGTGGTGAGGCACTGGAATAGGTTGCCCAAGGAAGTTGTGAATGCTCCAACCCTGGCGGTGTTCAAGGCCAGGCTGGACAGAGCATTGGGTGACATAGTTTAGTGTGTGGTGTCCCTGCTCATGGCAGGGGGGTTGGAACTAGATGATCTTAAGGTCTTTTCCAACCCTAACTATTCTATGATTCTATGACCGTCTGCATAAAGGAAAATTGGAATAGTAACTGGAAATCATGCAACTGATTTAATCCATGTCATATTCTTGTAGGTTGCTCAGTATGGAGTGCCTGTAAAACTACAAATTTACAGGAAGTTGCTGTCACATCTAATTGGTTACTGGATTAGTTTATTTCAAGAAATGTTTCTTGTGTATTTTTTGCTTTTTAAAATGATTCTCTGCTAATGAAACAAATGTAATTCTGCCAGTCTTGAAATACTTCCCACATCACACCATCATGATTAGTTTCACTTTCACACCAAGTCTGCCAATTTTTTAAAACAGTCTTTTCATTAATAATACTGCCTGGTATGAGCTGCCAAAAGCTATTTAATGTGTGATATGAAAAATCTGGTGTTATGTAGGCGCTTAGTGGCAGCCACTAGTGTAAGATTTTTATATTTCCTCCAATGGATTTGTCTGAAATGAACTCTGTGTATTCTCACTGTGTATTCCCTGGTAAAATAAAGTTGCTATTTCTCATCATTCAATTTGCACATTTATGAAGTCAGAGAAATACAATTAGTATTCTTTTAATCCTGTTTTTATGGATGCTATTCATACGTAAAGCATAATTTGTTTGATTTCAGTGCCTACACCTGAAAATATATTCATTTTTCATTCCTATTGAGCTTTAGCCAGTATACCTTTTCATCGCAAGAAGATTCACAATGTCATTTTCCTAGCCTACCTGCATGCGTGACCCCGTTTTTTATCCCTTTCCCCTTATCCTGCTGGCTCTGCCAGATATTTCTCTCTGATTCTGTGTTCCTCCCTCTGATACCACCTGCATGCTCCACATAAGTGTACCTCTTTATACCACTGGACACCTTTACTGATGACTTATTTGGTTTCTCCTGCTCTCTTTTCTCTAAAATTAGATGGTGAGCTCTTCATTTCATGGATCATGTCTTTTTATCTGTCCCATAAAGTTTACATGGCATTTATGGGAGCAATGTAAATTAATAATAATAAACATTTTATACTCTACTGATATACGTTTAGGTATTAGAACTGTGAAATACTGCCTTCAGTCCAAGCAGATTTCAGTGTGTGATTGTGTCAGGCCACAGCATGGGCTGGAGTCTTTCTGGGATTTGGGAACAGAGGGGGCTCCCATGGGGAGTGGGCCTGGGTCTGGCAGCCAGGGCTGTCCCACTGTCCAGGTAGAGAGCATTGCAGAGCAGGGGGCAGCCAGGGCTGGGGCAGGCACCTTCCTGGGACAGGGATGGGCCAAGGCTGGGCTGGAACATTGGCCTGAGGGTGGGCTGAGCACGACATGGCCCGTGGCTGGGCATGGCAGGGGTCTCATGAGGTGGACACTGCTCCTGCTTGTGGCATCACTGGGACAGGGGCTGACAGTACAGTGGGGCTGAAATGGGTTCCTGAGTCAATGTCCAGCTCGTGGGAAGCCTGAGGGAGGCAAGGCAGGGACAGTCAGGGCTGTCAGTGCCTGGTTTTCTGCCAGATAGACTGTCCAGGACAACCATTCAGCTATTAGAAATATATTTTAAAATTTTTGTTTGTGTGCCTCCTTAAAATGTAAGGGTTAAGTCAGCTCTGGAAAGAAGAAAACAGACTTTATAGCGATGGTCTCCTTTCTCAGAATAAATGAGCATGGGCAGACACACAAAACTCTTTGCAGATGGAACATTTTGCATTTAGTCTTTGCGTAAGTGCACACACATCCACTGGCACACACACCCACAGACACACACTGGGATGGTGATGGGTGCTGCTCCTCCTAATGCACATGACAGGGCAGTACATACAATCAGTAAATGCAGTCAGTACATGCATCACACACAAATGAAGGCAGTGTGACTGTCTGCTCTTTGGAGAACCAACGTGCTACATGAGTGTGCACGAATCGAGTAGTGAAAAGCAAAGCAACATGTGCATTTTTAAACATACATACAAAGGAACATAAGTTTCACTCTTGTTTAATATAATTACGCTTGGCTGCAAAAATGCATTTACCTATGTATAAAAGATATGAATTTTCATTAGATGAACCTTATACTAAAGCAAACTAATTTCATATTTAAAATCCAAATGGAATTTGGGCACAAGCAAAATTCTAAAAAGCAGACAGAACAAGATACTGAAATAGAATCATAGAATAGTTAGGGTTG
>NW_009928957.1:0-9629 GCF_000696875.1 Nestor notabilis
TGTGACGAGCTGTCCGACGGCTCGGAGTGAATACAGGGGAGATACATCACCGCAGCATGGGAAAGTGAACGTGACTTTGGGCTGAAATGTTGATGAATTCGGCTCACAGTGTAATAAATGCGTTTTCATCGGAGGTAGGCTGGTGATTATTTTCCGTGGCTGCCTGAATGTGTTGGGGCTGGGAATAACGTGCAAGTTCTGGAGGGCAGATTCCCCACCGAACACAGGAAAAAGAGCTCGAACTGTTGAGCGTTTCCGTGATGTTAAAGGAGAAGCTGTCAGAAGAGATGTACCCAAAATTGTAACAAAATCCCCCAAAGGTCAGGATAAGAATTGCAGTGGTTTAAGTGATGATTCCTAAACATACTTTAGTGATTGAATTATTTTCTCAGCTAAATACTGCTGTAAAACACAAGATGCTCATCTCCACGTGGATACTTCTTGATGTCCATATCCTTTGCTTCTGTGTTTAACCAGCACAGGCTGATACTGGGTCACTTATTTTTAGGTGCAGTACAATTTAGTTCACTTCTGGCGGTGTGTAGAGTGCCACGTGTGAACTGATTCCAGCTGTGGAAAGAAGAATGGACTAAATGGATTAGAACAAGAATTTTCTTTCAATTTATTCCCTGTTTTCAGCTGTTTTAAGAAGGGGCCATTCGTTTTCAGACACCCAATTACAGTGTGTGCTGATGAAATAATTCACTTACTTTATGTTTTCTTCTAGAAGTTAAATAAAGTTGTATGACGTTTTCTAAATTCATAAAGGTTCATTAATGGCTTTTTCTCTCTTTTCTGTGTGTGTGTCTCCTGGAACAGTAAAATTTTTAGAAGTTATTAAGCCGTTCTGTGCAGTGTTACCTGAAATCCAGAAACCGGAGAGAAAAGTGAGTGCCACGTTGTGTTCTTCCTTTACTGGTTCACAGGTGCTGTGATATTCAAGTATAAATACAGATATTCAAGTATATGTCAGGATAAATACAGACAGTGGGCCCTAAAGTAGGACTGTTCCTTGGAGGAGGGGGAATCCATGTCAAGGTAAAAGATTACCATGATGAGGAATTCTGAAGAGCCTTCTGATAAGTTGTTCCACTTGGTAATTACACTGTTTAAAGTCTCATCTGTAGACTGAGTTATTTAGTTCCAGCTCTATGCGTTTAGATCTATTTTAATCTTGGAATACAGTTTTCAAGCTTTTCTTTTTTTCCTGTGGATACCACTGTTGGCTTTGAGTACTGGTCACAACTCTGGGCTATATGAACTGGCTTCTGTATTACTTCGAAAAGGTTTGTGCTGTAATTCAGGAGCCACAAATTCAGTTCTTCCTTTGCCACAGAGTATTTGCTACTCCCGTAGCTGTGATTCACCCTGATGGAGAGGGGAAATGATGTGTGATATAGTGCAGGTAATTGCTCCCTGTTCACCTGCTGGATGTGACGCTTTGCTTGGTTCTGAAATTGAGGAACTGAGTTCACTTGTGGCTGATCTCTGTTCCCTGAGCCCTAGAAATGCCTCCCGTTCCTCAGCACGTTTTCTAGGTTAAAATCAGTGAACTTCTGCAGATCGGAAAGAGACCTGCCTTGTCAAAACCCCATCCCATAACCACTGTTCTTCACTTCAAAACTCAAGCAAGCACGTAGCATTTAGGTGACAAAGGTTCTCTCTGGAGTAACAAATCTGACTGGCATGAAAATTCCTTAAGAGCTAAATGTTGATTTTTATATTCTTAAGAAGAAAAAGCACATCTGGGAACATGGCACCATCTGAGGGAATCTTCTTTGGTGAATGAGAGGTTCCTAAAGGCTAGGATGCAGAGATGTTTGTGTCAGTAAGCCTAGCTCAGCCTGCTGGACTCAATGGAGAAGCTAGTCAAAACCTCATCCCATAACCACTGTTCTTCACTTTCAAAACTCAAGCAAGCACGTAGCGTTTAGGTGACAAAGGTTCTCACTGGAGTAACAAATCTGACTGGCATGAAAATTCCTTAAGAGCTAAATGTTGATTTTTATATTCTTAAGAAGAAAAAGCACATCTGGGAACATGGCACCATCTGAGGGAATCTTCTTTGGTGAATGAGAGGTTCCTAAAGGCTAGGATGCAGAGATGTTTGTGTCAGTAAGCCTAGCTCAGCCTGCTGGACTCAATGGAGAAGCTACAGTTAAAAACTGCTGGTTATTCCCTTCTGGAATTGATTTTTAGAAAGATTGGGGTTTATTCCCTGGCTCGTTGCTCCATCTGTCCTTCCTTGTCACTTCCCAGCATCTTTCCCTCTTGAGACAGGTTCCCAAACTGATTTTTTAGGTCAAAGTCATCTTCGGAGCAGGAATCTCCAGAGCTGAGATTTGGATGCTCCAGATCTGGGTAGGGGAGGTATCATCTTTGTTTTTGCAGTGGTGAACCGTAGTGCAATCTCCTGGTGCTGATTTATGGCCTGTCTGGGATTAGCTGATCACATCCATCCCATTTTTGTCGGGTGAAGTGGATGGGAAGAGGAAGCCAAGACAAATCTTGTTGTTTTTTCTCTTGCTTTTGGTTTCTTTTTCCCTCCTCCCTTTCTCTTTGCCAGAAGGGAGCAGGGGCTCAATCTGTCCGTGTCCTCCAAGAGCAGATGAAGGATGCCCAGAGAGGTGCCAAGATTCCTGTCCTCTCTCTTTTGGGTCACTTTGTCTTTATTACTATCTAGGTCGCTGTCTGGGTAATGGCTGCCAGTTGCCAGCTTTGTACAGATTTGAAGTGAAATATAACTGGGAGCATCCTTCTGACACTGAAGAGCCCTTTGGCCATCTTAAGTTCTGTTCCTTGCTCACGTGTAGTTTATCGAGTGAGTTAGGTCATTCTACCTAAGGAATTCTCTGTTACTTACAGTTTTCTTGCAAGCTGGCACTGGCAGACATCATTAGTAATGGTTTCAGTGGATGGGTTAAGGCCAGGACAAGAAATGAAGATAACAAAACAGAAGAAGAAATCTATTTTCTCTACACTGTATCAGTTATAGGAAGAAAATCAACTCTATGCCAGCCAACACCAGGGCATGAAGTGAAGGTGCAGTTTTGATTCAGTTGGGCTCTCACAGAGATGTTTTCTGTCAGTGAGGAGTGTTGCTTTTGTGTTTTGGCCAACTAGATGAGCAGAAGCAATTGCTGCTTTGTAGTTAGTGACACCCGTTCTTATTGCCCTCATAAGTACAGATTTTTCTAAGTAGAACACGCTGTTCAGAACACCAAGAAGACGGTGCTTAAGTCCCTTCAGTTTCACACGTTGCAAGAAAAATGCCAGAGGAAATAAAACGTCCAAATGAGTGTGATCAGATGATGAAATGTACCAACCCCGTGCGTGTTACCGCTTGTGCCTGAAGTGTTTTGGTACCAGAATGTATTTTGTTGTTCCTGGCATATGGATTCAGCTGCCTCCAGGGTGGTTGTTTTTTTTTAACAAGCTTTTTGAATCAGAGAGGCAGTTTTCCTTGTGAGTAACTGTGATTTGGGTGATGCAGAACCTCTCCAGTGCTCACACTCAGCGCACTTACAGAGCGAGCCAGGGCGGTTGTAGAGCTTGAGTGATGGCCTGGGAGCCGAGGTTAACTGTGGGGCTGCAGAGATGCTTTGGTGAAGTGTTTTTCTTTTTACAAGTCTGTACTTAAAATCTGAATTGTAAAATTCAAACAGCACTTGGTAAAGTGGGTCAGCGCCGTGTCAAGTCGAGCGCAAGATACTGTCTGGATTTATTTGCTGCTGTCACTATTTGTCTTTTTTTATCCTTGTACTCCTGTATTTTTAGCATCTGGCCTCTTTTAAAAGAGTGAGGCAGTATCAGTAAATAAATTGAATTAGGGGGGTTATTTTGCTTCAGAGTAAGTGCATGGTTTAATTTATAAAGATACTATTACGGGGGTTTCTCTTGCTTGAGAAGCTGTGCTGCTGCATCAGTTTGCAGTTTCTCGTTTGTGGGTGTTCAGCACCAATAAAACCAGGCACTAATCTTCCTTCTTGTTACTTCTCTCCAGGCAGGTTCAGAGGTTGGAGGCAGAAAGCTTCTGTTTCTGCTGTGTCTGTCTTACCTGTTAGTTCATGTCACGTTCTAGTAGCTGCTGTACTCTTGCCTCCAGTGAGCACACTTACCCCAGTGTTTCTGGTCCGTGGAGGAGAGGTGGGAACTTGAAGATAACACAGCATCTTAGTTCTCTCTGGTCTCTTCAAGAGCATTTCTTTCTGCCTCATGCTTTGAAGTAACCCTCTGGTTCACATTTAAATCTTGTGATTCTTCCCTTGTGCCTGGCACTAGTTACAGTGTCGTGACCCTGAGATTCTCTTCAATGTGCTAGTGACTAATGATCATTGATCTGACATCCTTTTAAAAGTAATATATAATCTGCATCAATAAAAGCATTTTGGAGGGGAAAAAGAAGAGTAAAAATGATTTTATGGTCTGAGTTCGTGAAGCTAGTGGTGATTTTAAGCTTCCTCTAACACCCTTTGAAGAACTTAATTCTAAGCATTTTGGATTGCCACCCAAACCTCATGGTTCTTCTGGTTCTTCTCACTTGTCTTCACACTTTAAAAGATGTATAATGGTTCAGTTTAATAATGTCCAGCCTTACAAAGCAGTGCCTCCAGTCTGCTGAAGCTTAGAGCACTGATCACTGAGCATAAAGGGGGTTCTGCATCGATCTTTCCTGCTTATTCTGGTATGTCTGTGCTTTTAGCCGTGCTGCTGCTTTTCTGTAGATAACCACTGTATGACAGCCCTGTCTAAAATACGTTCTACTGACTGACTCTCAGCTGTGCTCTCTGCCAGAGCCCAGGTTTCTCTGGCTACACAGAAGCCCAAGACTGCCTCTATAAAATCTGAAATCGTGTTAAATTCTAATGAGGGATGATGCTGCTGGTTGGATCTCTTTGCATTTAATTAAATTGATTTCATTAATTTCACTGTTCGTTGCTTCTGCCCAGTGAAAATTCTACATACAGTGAACACATTAACCTCATTGTTCTGTTCTGTAGATCCAGTTCAGAGAGAAGGTGCTATGGACAGCCATCACGCTCTTCATTTTCTTAGTGTGCTGCCAGGTGGGTGTTGATGTTTCCTCTCTTCAGACACTGTGTGTTCTGTACATATAAAACAGAACACCGACAGGGTGAGAAGTTCGTGTTTCACGTTGACCTGCTAACGTCAGTTACGTGGTTTTGTGATGAAATGCTTAAAGTTCAGTTAAACCTGATTCTCTGAAATAGTCATTACCATGGATTACATATGTTTTCACAAACTATTTCGATTTAGTCTGAAATACATCATGTTTTTTCTTGTTACATGAAGGCTGCTATCAGACGAAGATACTGGCTGCAGGGTCAACAGTTAAGCTGATTACACACTGAGCAGTATAAGCAAACTGAGCAATTTTATGTCTTTTTTTACCCTCTGCCCATAGCTAAATTGAAATTTTAGCAGTGTTGGGTGGAACAGAATTGACCTTTTCCCTGATTCCGCTTGAACAAGCAGGTGGGTTGCAAAGATTGCAGGAAAATGTTTTTCTGAGGTCTTTAACTTGACATTCAGAACTTGTTTTTTTGTGACTATACTGGCAAAGACATTAGCTAACCCCTCCAAAACAGAGCTCTTTGTAAACATTTACGTGATCTTTATTACTCCTAGTTGCAGGAGTTCCTAGAACCTGTACCTGGGTTGTAAACAGATAGTGTTGTTTTGCTGGGTTTTATTCAGAATCTGTGTGTTACTCGATACATAGAAGAGCTTGAAGACCTCTTAGACTGAACTGTGTTTTAGACTTACTTTTTTATACTTAAAATGAACTGTTCATCTTCAGAATCAGGCTCTTCAACTTATCAACTTACCAATTCCAGACTCTGGAGCAGTAGTTTAATAAGGATTGTTTACAACACTGAAGGACTGTTGAAAGGCCAAAACCCAGCTCTTATACTGACCTATGTTCTTAGGAGGAGGTGGGAATGATACTAGAGCTAGAACAACACGTAGTTTATCTGTTTCCTACCTGCTGCATATGTGCATCATTAAGATTTTGAATCTATACAAAATATTACAGTAATTGAATAAGGAAATTAGATGGTGCAGACTAAAGGTTTCAGGAATTAATCTATAAGCTTCCCTGGGTTCCTGGTCTGCTGCTTTTGTGATGCAGAAGAGTTGTAAAGAGCTCAAAATCCCTCAGGATTGACATATGGAATGTTGGAGGGTTTGTATAAACTCGGCCAACTTTGACAGTTCTGCATGGGATATTTTAAAACATATCCCCAGCTGTGGAATTTGAATGTTTAAACTTGCTGGAAGAAGGTATTTACATGGTAATTTATGTTGTATCTTTAATTTGAATGGAAAGTAAATTCTGTTTAGGACAGTTTAAAAGAAGGAATTAAAACCCTGCTTGCTTCTGTCGTCTCCAGGATGTTTTGCTACAGTTCTCTCCCTCTTTATTTGAAACTCAAATTTGCTGCAAAGATTTGGTGAAATAAGTAATGGAATATTATCTAATGTTTTCCCCTGTTGTGTGGATGATCTGTGGTGGGTACCTGGTTTTATGCTTTTTCTGTTCTTTTGGGGAGTTGTGGTATTCCAGAATCACATGTTGGGCATTTACATCTTCGGCTGCTGGGATCTGGTTTATGGGCACTGATTCTTTCTAAGGGGTTCTGCTTTTTCCTGTAGAAGGGTCTTAGTTTAGTCCCCTGAGTCATACCCCAGTTGGGGGATTAAAATAGACAGTGTCAGTACCTCTGGTTTAATTAAAGAGAATCGGAATAAATGGTTCTAAAGAGCGTAAAAGTTGAATCATTGTGCACTAAGAGTTTGGGATTAACGCATGCTGGCTTTGTGTATGTTTAATACTCTTGTGTGCTTTGACAGATACCTTTGTTTGGGATCATGTCATCAGATTCTGCAGATCCGTTCTATTGGATGCGAGTCATTCTTGCGTCAAACAGAGGTTAGTGGATTATTCCTTCCTCTGTTTTATTGCTATAAACAGAGCAGGAGATAAATGGTTGCTGTTAAATTTCATACAACCCAGATGTCACGTTGAAACACTTCGTAAAGTTCTTAACAGAGATGTAATTAAAACTGACTGATACTCGAAGGGTTCTTCATCTTAGGGATTGGGGTTTCCTTTCACATGCAGATGAGATGATTCTGAAGTTTTGGGATGATTCTCTTTTGAATTGTAGAGCAGCCTCTTTCTGATTAGATACATGGCATACAGGGAATGTTCTGCCCCACCACTTACAAACGGCACTAATGTGCAGTATGAGAGCGTGGGCTAGAAAATACCTCCTGTGTGCAAGTCAGTTGTGCCTCGTGGTGTTTTGACAGCATTGTATGTGAGTAGTTTTAGAGGTGAGAAAGTTAAGGGCAGAGATGGTGAGGCTGGTAGTTAAGCAAAGCCAGACTAACTTACTTTAGAAAAGACAAGTGGTTCTCAACTAAATGCATAAGAAGTTGTAAAGTAATGCTAGAAGTCTAAAGCTCAGATGGGTGATCTCCCACGTGACTCTAAATGGGGACACTGACCTCATCTGTATCATGGAAGTTGCTGGAACTAAGGAAATCAGTGGAACCCTCTAATGTGAAGATACAAATTATTTAGGAATGGCTAATTTGGCCACACCAGTGAACATGGGACATGAAGGTAAATAAGTTACGTGCTTCAAACTCTGCTGCAGAATTTACATGTAAAACTCTGTGTCTCACTAGCAGATACTAAATAAGCTGTTCACTACCCAGACAGAAGACTAGAGAGACTGTGAAAGTACTAAAAAGCAGGAGTGGGAAGGTTACTTTTCACCTAAGTCAACTGACTATAGATGTCACTGGAGGATGTGAGGTAAAAGCTGAAGTTTTTGACATCCTCATTTTCGTGCTGTTGGAGAAGTAGTGATTTCCTTGAGAGATGACGTGGTATTTAACGTGGTTCTGAACAGCGTGTAGGCTCTGGGTGCAAGTAGGAAAGAACCAAATATAATAATGACTTTAATGGCTTCACATTTTACATTTTGGTAACAGGGAAGAGACACACAATGAAAAGAGAGACAATAATTGTGCAATAATGCTTAAGTTTTTGAAAAGATAGAGCTGAAATGAGGACTCTGCCCTGAACTACCAACAGGCAGAAATGAAGACTCCAGACAATAGGGGAGGTGCTCAAAATGCCTTTGTTGAATTCAGATGACTTATTAAAGGCTCTTCGGGAAATGAAGCTATTGAGGGGTAAGAGGGGGAGGACCTAATGGCTTTAGTTTTGGTTGAAAAGCCCAGAAGAAATGCCCACACACATTGTAAAAGTGCCACAAACTGAATATTTCACAGTCCTCATCTGCCATGCCACAAAGGATACAGTGGAACTGAAAAACACTCGGGGAAAGGCATCAGGGAGAATCTAAGGTAGATATTAATCTATAGAAAGAGATCCTAAAAAGAAATAAGGATTCTTTGCCATGAAATGTGTGTATCCCAAATGTCTTCATCTCTGGAAAAAAGTGGCCAGGGAATGGATAGTCACTTTTTGCCTTACACTGTAAGAGGGAAGAGGCAGCCCCTGCTATTATTAGGCAGCACATGTCACTCAGTTTCTGAATAAACGACTGGCAGAAGTCACCAGAAGTAGGTTCTGAATAAATGAGTGATCCATAGGAAAAGCCTGATACCTCCTCCCAGAGAAGGTGCCACTTCCAGAGGTGGGGTGAGAGGACAGAGAAGCTGCTGGGCTGGTCAGCTGTGCATATACTGTTCCTTGGTAGGATATGCCAAAAAGCTGAGCTTCAGAGTACGCTGACCTCTAGTGTTGGCGTGGGTCCACAGGGGTATTTGAGGTGAAAAGCTACACAGGTTTTTCATGCTGCCTTCAAGATGACAGATTTTAGCACAGCAGACTTATTTTGTGAGGAGATGACAGTCTTTGCTTTGATCATACCTGTGTTGGAACATACACGTTGGAAGCATTATGAAAAATGTTCTTTATAGCTCAGAAACCTTTCACCAGACCTAATATCCTCAGAGTAGAATTCCTCAGGAGAGATGCTTGAATGGCAGTTAGAATCATGGAATCAGCCAGGTTGGAAAAGACCTTTAAGATCATCAAGTCCAACCATTACTCCAGGACTGCCAAGTCCACCACGGTTTTTGAACGCTTCCAGTGACAGTGACTCCACCACTGCCCTGGGCAGCCTGTCCCGATGCCCGACCACCCTCTTGGTGAAGAAATTGTTCCTAATATCCAGTAGTGTTAACACCCTAATATGTGTTACTTTTTCTTCCTGTTCAGGTACTTTGATGGAATTAGGCATCTCCCCCATTGTCACATCTGGTTTGATCATGCAGCTGCTGGCTGGAGCGAAGATCATCGAGGTTGGTGACACTCCAAAAGACAGAGCCCTGTTCAACGGAGCTCAGAAGTGTAAGCACTGTTCCAATGAAAAGCAGGGAGCACGTTTGTACTCTGGGGGAAGCAGCCTGCCTAAGGGATGGTAGCTCTGAGATTTCTTTGGTAGGTGATTGCAGCAAAGGATTTTTAAAGGATTTGCTTTCTCTCTTGTTTTAGTATTTGGGATGATTATTACCATTGGGCAAGCCATTGTGTATGTTATGACTGGAATGTATGGAGATCC
>NW_009928957.1:9639-12113 GCF_000696875.1 Nestor notabilis
TGCTGAAATGGGTGCTGGAATTTGTCTTCTTATTATAATTCAGGTTTGTAAAGAGCTATTTTGTGTGTAACTGAGACTGGTCGGATACATTATAGCTGGAGAGAAAAATCCTTTTTATGTCTGGTTGCCTTTTATTTATTTCTTTTTAATGCTGTGAACCATCACCCTTTGTACCTGTCTGTATATGAGAAACCCTAAATATTCCATAAAGGAGGAGAAAGCTGGGATAGTTAGTATCAAAACTGTTTCAGGTAGGAATGGCTGTTTAATTCAAAGTACAGGAATTAGTAGACTTTGAAGCAGGAGCTGGTGGTCAGTGCCATGAAGGATTTCTCACTGAACAGCACAGATGCAGCTGTGAGACATTATCCTGTACAGCAAAGCAGTAAATGCCCAAAATTCAGTACTTTTTTGGACAAGAAGTGCTTTCTGAGTAATCTGTTTGCAAGTATCTATGTTGAACAGTCACGGGGATCGTTGCCAGGTGAGATGTGCAGGCGTTTGTACGTGAGAGGGCAGAAACACCGCAGGCATGATGTATAGACGAAAAACTTCCTCAACCCTCTCCAACATGATGCAAATACAGAAGCAGGGAATTAATAGGTAATTCTTGACTTGATTTACTCTTCTTTCTGCTCAGTTCTGTTCCTTTTCCCACAGCTGTTTGTTGCTGGTTTGATCGTGCTGCTGTTAGATGAGTTGCTACAGAAAGGCTATGGCTTGGGATCTGGTATTTCCCTGTTTATTGCTACCAATATCTGTGAAACCATTGTCTGGAAGGCCTTCAGTCCCACTACCATCAACACTGGCAGAGGTACGTGTGCCATTACAGTTAGTTATAACGTGTTTCAGTGGATGTGTACTACACAGAAACTATCAGGTGTTTATCTGATGGCTGTTATGACAAAAATGTTTTAATGTCTGATGGTTATTATTAGGCTGAGAGAGCTGGGCTTGTTCAGCCTCAAGAAGAGAAGGCTCTGCAGGGACCTTAGGGCAGCTCCCAGTGCCTAAAGGGGCCAACAAAAAAATCTGGAGAGGGGTTTTTTTACAAGGGCATGTAGGGACAGGACAAGGGGGAATGGCTTTAACCTGACAGAGGGAAGATTTAGGTTAGACATTAGGCAGAAATTCTTCCCTGTGAGGGTGCTGAGGCGCTGGCACAGGGTGCCCAGAGAAGCTGTGGCTGCCCCATCCCTGGCAGTGTTCAAGGCCAGGTTGGACACAGGGGCTTGGAGCAACCTGCTCTAGTGGAAGGTGTCCCTGCCCGTGGCAGGGGTTGGAGCTGGATGAGCTTTCAGGTCCCTTCCAGCCCAAACCATTCTATGATTACCTTCTAAAGTCTGTTGTCTAACATTGAAGATCAAAATTGGTCTGACGTATATGAAGATAAATAAACAACCTACAAGTTTTCCTTTGCTGATTTGAATCGCAGCAGTTAAAGTGGGACTTGAAGCCCCTTGACTGAAGATTTTTGGATTTCCAAACTGAATTAGCCTTGGTTTTAGTATCATTTAGTTCCTAGAAACAGAGGAGATAAGAAATACTGTGTTCAGAGGAGCTGGTTATGACCCAGCTGTTGCTTGTGGCTATAGGAGACCTTTATAATTGGTGCTTCCAAACTATGTTAAACTGGTTTGATTCTTCAGACACGGCCATCTCGTCATTCCTCAGTCAATCATTGACAGCATCTCGTTGTCCTGAGACCCTGGAAATAAGCAATACCAAGTGAGGATGCAGCCTGTTGCACCAAGGAGCTAACTAGTTTGATACATTTGGAATCCTGAGCCATCCTTTGAGTTTGCTTTCATTTTCACCTTAGTAGTTTAGTTGTATGTTATTACTCCTTCTCTAAAGCCATTTTCCTCATTGTTTATTACCTCCTTCTAATCATTCTCCTGCCCCAGAAAAGAAAGGAAAAGTGTATTTATTCTTTCATGTGTGTGACTTGGGTTTGTTGGTTGGTTGGTTGGTTGGTTTGGGGGGTTTGTTTATTTGAACCAGGAATAATGTTCTGGTGGATTATTCTACATTCCATAAGCTAAACCAGAATCCTGGATTGTGATATATTTGTTGAAGCAGGATTTACATCCTATTGGATCTGATTTTACATGTGTCATTGTTAAACTTTCCGAAACAAAGATGCTATTTTCTTAAAAAGGTTTTTAAATTTCAGATTAAAATTCCTTCTACTCTTTTGTTCTGTGCAGGGACAGAGTTTGAGGGGGCTGTGATTGCCTTATTTCACCTTCTGGCTACACGAACCGACAAGGTCCGGGCTTTGCGGGAAGCTTTTTACCGACAGAATCTGCCCAATCTGATGAACCTGATTGCTACAGTGTTTGTATTTGCTGTAGTCATCTATTTCCAGGTAAAATGAGCAACTCCTCAGAGGAGCTCTGCAGCTGCAGAGGTGGGAGTGCACAGACCCTAAACACTGGGGGGAAATGGACAAGTTTTCCCACAGCCGAGTC
>NW_009928958.1:0-856 GCF_000696875.1 Nestor notabilis
TTCAAATATGATGGACAGTGGCTTAGAAATTAAGACATGAGTGTTGCTCTTAAATGGAGTGGATGAGTATATTTATTTAAAGAACAGGCAAAGAGTGATATCAGGATAGCACTCATGCCTTACTCAACCTTGCGAGTGTATTTCCTCTTAGAATAATGAGTCACTTTTGGAACATGACCATAGAAGTTCCTTTCAGGTAGGCTATAGACAGGTGCCATATGCAGGAACCACAGACCTCCAGAATCTCCATCACCAAAATCCTTCCTTGGATGAGAAAGAAAAATGCATCATTGTCTACTAGCACACAGTAGCCTCAGCTGCAAGAAGATTGGATGATTCCCACATGTTAACTCACTGGGTAACACAAATTGGGCATCATGCTGGAATGGTCAACAGATGTAAGGGAAGAGGGTGGTGGTGTTATAGAGTTTTCTAATACGGAGAGATTGCTTTAAAAAAACAGGCTAAAAGATACGGTAAATAAAAACTGGAATAAAATAAAAAAGGTTCACAGAAGCTGCTACACAGGATTCACTGAACTGAATATTGGTTGTCTGGAATATAAGCTTCTCCTTTCTGCAAGTTGTGTAGACTACATGCTCAAAGGTATCACCAAAACATTACGTCTCAGGGAGTCACCTTCTAGAAATGCTGACTCTCTTCACTGACTTGAAAGCCTAGAGTTACATCTCCTACTTTAACTGGAAATGTAACTTTAAGACATGCAACCTTAAGTGAGAAAGACTAATCTTTGTGTAGTAGTATCACATCAGTGAATGAAGACCAAAAAGACTCCTCCTTTGCTGGTTTTAAATCTGTTTGTTAGCAAACATAACATCTTCTTTTCCACCTTCAG